>NW_021319625.1:1648997-1682704 GCF_001605985.2 Dendrobium catenatum
TGGGGGGTTTTGGGGGGGGGGGGCGTCATTTCCATTTGTGGATTAAACCTTATACACTCTACCAATTTGTCGACAAAGGATCGGGTTCATTGCTGGCTTTGTGTTTTTGTTAATGAATTTCTCTATTCATAGGCTTTGAAGGCCTTATATGAACTATAAAATAGATATTCTGATTGACACATTAACCGTATATTTATTTAATGGTTTGAGCTGTATTGACTCTTATCTATCCACATAGAAGGATTGAGCTCGAACTAAAGTTCATTTATTAACCCGCGTAGAATCCCTAAACGTCACGTGTACCAATAACACGCTCGTCGGGGCCCATTCGAGTTTTCTTATTGCCCTTGCCCCTTTTGTATACCTGTGTATAAATATTATATTGCATGTGCCGGGGCATTCTTGGAATATCTTGATGCTGATCAGTTTTGCGGGTGATCGCCATTTGAATACAACGTTCTATTTCGATACTCGTACACCTTCTGTCCACTTGTAAGGATGTTGTGGATTTGGTGGCATGGCGTTGTAGCAGCTTATGGATTGAGTCAATTGTTGTTTTGTACAGGTAGATTGTCGTGCTCTACTTACTCTTTCTTGCAGGTGCATTGTAGTGCACTAACAAATCTCCTGCTTTTACCTACAATGCTGGTATTTACTGTTGTTCCTTTATACTTGCTCATATACAGCCTATTGTATCTACGACGAGTTTCCTACAATAAGTTGTAAGCATCGGCATTTGTTATGGTCCTTTGGCACTTTGCTCTTGAAAGACATTTGATGTACACGACAGGCCTTATACAACAAATACGATAGCTTGTAGGTGTGCTTGCATTAGCTGCATTCCTTATGCATTTGCTGTGGTCTTCGATCTTTTCAGTTTACCCACTATTGATGCCTGTAGGCATGTAGATGTGTTTATTCACGGGCTGAAATTGACTACAGGATACTGCATTCACTGAAGTCTTTCTGCATCTACCAACAGGTGGCATATATTGTATGTATATGTATTTATAAAGAACTCGTATGTGTTGCAGTTTTTTCGTCTCCACTTGTAGTAGATTGGTGTATTTGCTTGTAAACTAATATTGGCTATGGGAGAGTTGTCGCAACATTTTTATCTTCATGTTTTTGCTTACAGACATATTACTGCACTTTCCAAACCATCCCTAGTGACTAGTTTATCATTAGAACTCCTTTGGGTTGGCTTGTGGACAACACATTAGATGCATAGGGGTCTTCTATAGTAGCTCGTAGGAGCTCACATGCTTGTATCTCTTTGTTGCATTTGTTGTATATCTTTCGTACTCTACATGAGTGTATTAGTGTACTTGTTGTAACTGTCTAATTCCTTCTGAAGCATGAGTATTGCGAGTGTTGTATATTAATTGTCACCATTCATAGGTGAAATGTGTATTCTACGTTTTTGTATATTTTCCCTGATGTTGAATGCTAGCCAATTATGTCTCATACAACATTCTCCATCATTGATTATGATTTCTTATATATTGACTTGCATTGATTGTAAGAGGACCACTTCTCACTTTCAACTTGATATACTGAAGAGGTCGTCACATTTACTACATACTTCATTCATACACTTGAGGATGCCCAAGTTCATAATAAATTATTGGCCTTCATTTGCAAACTCTTCTTGCTCATTTGCCATTTGAATGCTCTCCATGCATTCCTTGCACATGCTTGTGGGTGAGTTATGCCTGTTAGTGCTTGCACTTTAATTTACATAATCATTATGAATGAGTTATAATGTTGAGGAAGTATGTGTTATGATTTTCAAGCAACTCATGTTTGAAGTCCTTTATTCAAATGCAATTCCCAAACTCATTCATTTCCATTTATATAGGAATTCATTATTTTGTAAATTATAACTGCTTTTATCATTTTGAGATCTAGTTCATTGTTTAGTGGTTCCATGTGGTCTGAATCAAGCTCACTTTATGTTCAAGTTTCAGGTATAGTTCACTATTGATTGTTCAAGTCAAGTTATGCATAAATTATTTAAGTCTTTTGTTTATTTAAACAAGTTTGAAATTAGGTCATTTAATGTTCAAATTCAAGTCCCAAGTCCCATGTTGTCCTTCAAGTTCCAGTCCAAGTCCTTGTATCATCAGTCCAAATTTTGGCAAGCTCTCGGCGTCTCTCCCATTTAGGGGAAAACTACAGGAGTCTGGACCTTCCCACCATGCTAATAAAAGCATGTATGGTAGGTGTCCTTATACACCGCGGCCGTGGCTTCATTCCCACTCGTACAGTAAAGGCGTGTATGGGATCTTTCGGGGTACCTATTTGAAAAAACAATTGTTTCCCCTCGTACGGGTACTTATAAGTAACCCTGCTTTGTCGTACGCATCGCACCGGGTTCCCATCCCACCATGCACAATGAAGGCATATATAGGCGGTTTTCCGGTGCGCTACGAATGCCAAAATGAGGCTTTTGTTTCACCGGCTTCGTTGCTAGCATCGCGACGCACTTCCTTCCACCACGCTAACAAAAGTGTGTATATGTGGTTTTGTCATGCTACAAGCATCGAAAGAGGCTCTCGGAGTTTTGAGTTTATGGGGATTATACCTTCAAGAAGTTGGCACGCGAATTGAGACAAAAATTTCTTCTTTTTTTGAAACTCTCATTTTTTTTTAAGCATTATTCTTTTTTTTCTTCTTCTTTGTTTTGCTTCCCTTTTATATATGTGTATATAAAGCTATAATAACAACCAAAAATCACTAAAATAAGATACATTTACTAGGACTAATAACTTATAATAAAACATAATTAGTATTATTCTAATAATAACTAATACCACTAATGAACTTTAAAAAAAAAAATTATGATTAATGAAGTTAAAGAGGTTGGCTTAGGCAGGAGGTGGCTTGGGCTAGGTAGGGTATTCAGCTGTTGAGGCTTTGGTCAGCAGAGTGGTCTCGGCTAGGGAGAAGGGGTCGGCCTTAAAGGAAGAGATGTGGAGTTGCTGTCGGTGGTTTGGAGGCAGCTAGGGCAGAGGTTGAAGAGGTCTTAGTTTGTGGAAGGAATGAGGTAAGGGGAAGCTCTCTCTCTCTCTCTCTCTCTCTCTCTCTCTCTCTCTCTCTCTTCTCTCTGTTTGTGGGTCGATGGGTTGCGAACAAGGCAGGGGTCGAGTGGGGTTCAGCCTTCTGGATCGGTATAGTGGAAAGCTTGGTAGGTTGAAGGATTCAATTGGGTGTGATGGAAGTAGTTGAAGATGGAGTCGAGGTTGGCAGTCCGCTGTGTAGTGCGGACCAGGCAAGGGTCGGCTTTGATCTGAAGCAGAACTGGCGCCGAAGTGGAGGTCAGAGCGAGTTGGTGAACTCGGGAAGTTTTGGATCATGGAGTTGAGTCGGTAGAGGAAAGAAGTAGTCGAGCCGATAAGGTGCGACTGGGGTCGGTCGTATGCAGGCTAGAGGAGAGGTCGGATGGGGTCAGAGAAAGGAGGATTTCAGGATCTTTTGCTAAAGGTTGAACGAACCACCCGAGAGCTTCGTTCTGCTTGCATTTTAATGACGCGATCAAGTGACAATCGAGGTGAAGAACGAGATACTCGGGATTTTGACAGAGCTGGCTGTGATACGGGGTTTGAGGGTTTCTTGCGGAGATTTCGGGAATTTCAGTGAAAAAATTGCTGGATTACGGGAACTCAACGAGTATAAGGTACATGCAAGATTTCTGTATTTTTTGTTTCTTTATACGGAGGTCAGTAGATGCTGGTCTTTGAAGGGGAGGATGCTCAGGATTGGGTGTATTGGGTTGAACATTACTTTTCCATCAATGGGTTGGCTGAAAGGGAGAAACTCATTTTGTTGGGTCTATGTTTGGAAGGCAAAGCCCTTACCTGATTTCAATGGAGGGAGGCGGGGTATCCTATCTACTAATGGGGGGAATTTAAGGAGTGTTTGCTCGAACGTTTCCGAACTATCCGGGAACGAGACCTCCATGAGCAATTCTTTTCCCTAACGTAGGAGGGGACAGTTATGGAGTACCGTGAGAAATTTGAGCTACTGTTGGGGAGACTGAGTGGAATCTCTAAGGAAGGATTGCAGGGGAATTTCATGAAGGGGATTAGGGAGGTCATACAGGTAGAACTCAGGGTATTGAGGCCTAGGTGGCTGAGAGAGATGATGGAGCTAGCTCAAAGGGTTGAGGAAAAATATAAAAGGGAGAAAGACATCAGAAGTAACACCATGGGAGGGGCCTATCGGAGTGCCCGTACAACCCTAGCTCCTAGAACCCAAATAGTACCCTTCTTGAGAGAAGTTCCGAGGGAGAGGAGGGGTGGAATTTACCCTGGTGAAACTTCAAAAGAATCATAGAGGCGGAGGTGCAGGAGAAGTGAGCAAAGGAATTATATTTCAGATGTGATTAGAAGTACATGCTGGGGTATAGGTGTAAGGAATGAACTCTTCATGTTCTCACCGTCTGTGATGACGAGGAAGTTATGGAGGGAGGTGGGAATGAGGCATCGGTGGAGGAAGAATAGATGGATTTAGACATTGAAGAGGTCTCCTTGAACTTAGTAGTGTGTTTACTCCGACTCACACTATGAAGGTGAGAGGAGAAATGATAGACAAGGAGGTAGTTGTGCTGATAGACAGTGGGGTCACTCACAATTTCATCTCCAACCAAGTTTTAGACCTATGAGGGCTGAAATTGGTGGACACATGAGGATATGTGGTGATGATAGGAACAATGAAGATGGAGACAAGTAGAGGAGTGTGTAGAGGAGTGTTCTTAACGGTACAGGGAATCCATGTGAGGGAGGAGTTTCTCCTATTGGAGTTGGGTAGCACTGATGTCATACTTGGGATGAGATGGCTGCAGACCTTGGGAGACACCAAGGTGAATTAAGGGTTGTTAACAATGGAGCTGATGGTGGAAGGGAGGAAGATGGTGATTAAGGGAGATGCATGCCTTTTTCAAAGCCATCGTGTCACTAAAAATCATGGTAAGATCCATAAAGGAGAAGGGAGGAGCATTTCTAGTGAAACTACACACCTTGGAGGGTGATGTAGGCAAAGGAGGTGTCAAAATAAGTTGAGTTGTAATTTTTGTGAGTTTCTTTATATTCTACTAAATTCAGCTCATTATTGAGTATTTAATGCCAAAATAGATACATTCCCCCCCTTTTGCCCCTTCAATTGCTGCACCTTGGGTGCCCCTGCCTGGCTTTTCTCGTGGCTGGTTCCTTTTCCCTTTTTGGTTGATTGTTCTGCTCCCCCTAGCTGCTGGTTCCGTTCACTATGTTGCCCCTTCGGTTCCTCCCCTGGCTGCTTGTTCCGTGGCTGCTCTGCCCCTTCAGTTCCTCCCCTGGCTTCCTATCCTGTGGCTGCTTTTTCCCGGTTTCTACGTGGCCTTTACGGGTGCTATTTTTGCTCCCTTTGGCTACTGTTTCGGTTCCCTGGGCTACCTTTTCGGTGGCTGATTGGGTGTTATTTTTATATTATAAATTGATGCAAGCAAAAATTAGGAAAAACTCCAATTTTTGCAAGCAAATTACAAGACTTACTAGGAAAGTAGAAAATACACAAAATATTCAAAAATTGACAAAATACATACTAAAATTCAACTTTCATACCAAATTGATGTAAACAAAAATTAGGATACCCCCTAATTTTTGCAAGCAAAAATAAAACACTTCCTAGGATATAGAAAATACATAGAAATACTCAGAAATATGACAAATTACAACTTATACGACAAACAATAAACTTTATAAACTTTAAACAAAACATGACATTACAAACTTATGAAATAAATTCTAAACTTGCATTTCTTAGATCGAGAAGAAAGGTACAGATGACGTCGTACTTGCAGAGAAAAAAAAGAGGTAAGAAGTTGAGACGAAGAAAGGACAATGTTCGTGGTATATATAGATGCCTTAGGATATATGTTGGAGGCAGTGCTTATGCAAAATCACAGACCTATAGTCTACTTCAGCTAAGTGTTGACAGTTTGAACCAGGTTGAAGTCATACTATGAGAGAGAGCTGATGGCCATTGTATTAGTTATTCATAAGTGGTGATCGTACTTGCTGGGACGACATTTCATTGTCAGGACCGACCAGAGGAGCTTAAAGTACTTACTAGAGAAGAGGATGGTGACCGAGGAGCATTAGAGGTCGCTGTCCAAATTGTTGTGTTATGATTTTGAAATCCAGTATAGGACAGGACTGGAAAACAAGGCAGCAAATGCCTTGTCTAGATGTGTGGAGGAGCTCCAGGAGATAGTCATTTCGATACTGCTGATGTTGGATTTGGGGGCTATTAAGGAAGAAAGTGCATAGGACAAGGAGCTAAGGAAGATTAGAGAGGATCTGCTGAAGAATAGGAATAGCCATCCTTACTATTCAGTAGATGGGGAGAGACTTCTATACCAGGGGAGATTCATGCTGCCACCAACCACAATTCATATTATGCACTTGCTATAGGAGTTCCACGGAAGCGTTGTTCGGGTGTACAAAAGACATACATAATATTGGGTGCTAAACTATATTGGAGGGGAATGTACAAGGATGTAGAGGAGATGGTGGCCAGGTGCGAGGTTTGCCTGAGGCATAAGAATTTGGCTAAGGCTCCAAGGGGGCTACTACAACCAGCACTTCCAGGCAGAGTGTGGGAAGAGGTCTCTATGGATTTCATAGTCAGGCTACCCCGATATGAGGTATTTACATTTATTCTTGTGGTGGTGTTCAAAATAAGAAAATATCATCATTTCATTCATCTACGACATCCTTACACGGTAGTAACAGTGATATCAACTTTCATTAGAGAGGTGGTCAGATTATACGTGATGCTAGAATCGATAGTATTCGATCGATACAAGGTGTTCCTTAGTCATTTTGGAGGGAGTTGTTCAGGTTGTAGGGGACCGTACTAAAGTGAAGCACTGCTTACCACCCTCAAACCAATGAACAGACAAAGGTGGTTAATAAGAGCTTGGAAACATATCTGTGATGCTTTGTTTCAGAGGCACATCGATTGTGCGCTAATGGTTGGTATCACTTAAAACAAAGTTCATCCACCCTCCATAATAGTTTGTCGAGGTGGACAAATTTAAATATCACTTCATCTCACAAAGAGCTAATACCTGGTCGAGAATATCACTAGGATTCATTCTCAAACAATCTCTTATCAGCAAGGATGTGGCATGTGTCCTTTAACTAGCGGTTTTGCCGCCAAATGACACCGTAGGTAAACGGTTATGATCAGGGACCTCAGAACCTGGTGGTTTGCCTAAGATGGATTCAAAATTTTCCCCTTAGACAAATATTCATTACAGGTCTACAAGGTATCCTTGGACAAAGCAGCCCGTGGCTGCCGACAAGATTCTTTCTGTCAGATTTGATTGACTACCTCCTTTGACTAAGTAGACTAGGGACCACGATGGCCCAGGATGATGGAACCATAGAATCTTGATTGTGCTCATAATCACTCCCCCCACCATCCGCTTTAAATGCAAGATGACGAAATTTTAATTTTAAATGTTAAACTTTCAAATACCCTAAATCAATGATGTTACAATGCACCAGATAACACTTATCTCTATATATCTAATTGACGACAAGCCTTAATCGAAAGTTCTCTCTCGTTATCGGGAGGGGTAATTAAGTATAGGGGCTTGCGCCTATAGGAAAGAAGAACTTTGATCTAAATTCTTCGCAAAATGAGGGCGAAATCTCTGGGTAATGTTTTATTTCAAACCCAATTTGCCTTCTAAAAATTTATGCCATAACTTAATTCTTTAAAACTCTCCCAAAAGTAGGGGATGCCGGGGCGTGAATTTTCGGAGCCCACACAGGCACACCATGGATATCGTATATTCTATTTAGGGTCACTAGTTTAGGGTTCAAGTATCAAACCAAAAATTGGCATAACATATGTATGTAAAATTGAAACCCGACTCATTTATTGAGCAAGTAAAAGCTGAAAAATTCTAATGTAGCTTTAGTTTCTAAGCTAGGTTTGGGGCGAATATATAGCTGAGTATGCTTAGGTAAGAAACTCACCCATGGACTTCCTCACATTGCCCTTGCAGAAGCTGCCTTGACTATTGGCGTCCCCTTGCAGGAGATTTTTTTTGTACTCCACCATGCTATGGTCCCTTGCATTATTGTTCTTTCACATCCTTGCTCTCACCCGTTCGCTTGGCTTGCATTGCCTGTGCCCATTTTCACTTGCATTCTCTTAAACCATGTTGCCTGCAATGCCTGTACCTGCATTTTGGCTCATTATATATGTTTTCCTCCTCTACTTCTTCAACCTCATCTAAGAACATGGTCTTACACTGGTGCTGCATATGATATTTCTTGTGATATTTGAAAATATATTATGTTCTTTGTCTTAGAGGATGACTTAGGTGTACTCCTATTTTGGGTACTAGATGAGTGTAGGTCTAATAGTAGACCTCTAAGTAAAATATGAGGGATGATTAATGAGATGAGTTTGGGCTCCTAGCTTTAGATAAAGAATTTGCTTTCCTATGCATCTCTAGGAGTAAAGCATAATGAAAGCCATCTTCATGGGTTTGGGGGTCCTATAACTCTACCTCATTTAATTTTACTCCTAAGAATAATAGTGAATTTGTTTACTACTTGGCACTCTTGATCTGTGCAGTTGGTCCTAGCATTCAAATCCTCAAGTATGTCCATATTTTCTTTCCTAAGAGTTGTCAACTGTTGATGTAACTTCTTGTCATGATTTCTAAGACAGTATTTAGCTCTCAGCATTCCTTTCATTTCTACCCAAGTTAGATGATGTCTTTTAAACCTTTCTTCTTTAATCGAAATGGTGGTCCTATAGATTTTTGCATGGACGATGAGTTTCATTTTAGCAAAATTAGTTTTTTTATTAGGCATCCTTTAGCACCAATTAAAGAATTCATTCATTTGTGTAAGCCAAACTATGAATCTATTGAGGCCATGGACTCCATCATATGTAGGAGCATCAATTTTAACCTTCTTGTGGAGTTCAATTAGGGCTTCATGATTCTTGGGTTGATCATTCCCATGAAACTTTTTAAAAAATTATCTTCTAGGTTGAATGTGCTCCCTAGGTTTTCCAGGTACTCTTCCCCTATGGTTTCAATTTCAATGCAGTATTGAGCTGGAGGAGGTGTTTGAACTTTTAAACTTGAGTGGTTATGTTTAAAACGAGCTCTTGAAATTTGTTAAACTTTTCATCAGGTTGAAGATCCAACTCATTTATCCTCCTATTGGTATATTTTGTTTGATCTTGTTTAGTTGACTTTTGTGGCATGATGTAATAATAAATGCTATGGATTTAAATATGACTTCTGCAATTTTTTCTTTTTTCCTAAATGAAATGCTTGTTGATTTAAGTAAAATGCTTGCAAATGATTTTGGAGAAATTATTTTAAAGCTTTCACAAACTTGTAAATTACAATTACAAGCAAACTAGTCCAAAAAACTAAACTAAACTAGAATTAGGGAAAGGTATGTTTTCTTATTTTAATAGGAATCAATGTGAGGTTTTAGATGATTTAGTGGATTGCTCTCTCACTGATTTGGATCCTCTCAAATCAATTAGGATTTGATAAATGTTAACGGTTGATGGGTAAGTCAATATGTGGAGGTCACTAATAGATATTTTTGCATTAGTTAATAGAATTGCATTAAACATATAATTTATCAAAGAATTGTTTACGAAAAGTAAATTATCATTAAATGAATATTACCATATGTAAAGTACAGAGATTACCCTTTTTTAACTTCAACTTCGCACTTTGTAATTTCCTCTTGAAGCTTCTCACTTCTTTGGTGTCCACCTTCTTCCAATGCAAGTAATGTCCACCAATCAGACAAGGTTTTATACCAAACTATTGATAAGTGTTTGTGGTGCAGTTTAGATTACTAATGTGATCAATTGGTGGATGAAAAACTCTTCTAAAATTAGAAGAGTTGAAGTTAATTTGGTGGAGTTAATTTGAAGATGGGGTTAATGCTTTAAGAAGTTTGAGAGGGAAGTCAATAGTTATGCAATATATCCAGGAATATAATTCCAACTTCTAAGCAATGGAAATTACTCTTCGAAAATTCAAATTTAGTAAACTCGGGCTTGAGTGTAATGTCAGGAAGTTTAATTTAAACCAATAGAGTTTGGTAAGGATTGGAAAATGTTTGGTGGATTAAAGTGCTTCTTGAAGTAGTATAGGTCAGTCCTATCCAAAATTGGCTAAGGATGGGAATGTGAGTGTGTGAGTGTGGTTTTTTGTAGATTAGGTGGAATTCAAAAATTTTACTTTGAAGGGCTCAAGAATATCATTTAGAAGAGATCTGAAATATTTTAGAATTTTTTGAGTTCTGATTTTTTTTTGGGATTTTATATGGGGCTGAAAACAGGTTACTGAGCCATAGCAACAAATAGGAAGTAGAACTAGGGTATTTGTTCTCTATGAAACTAACACATTCTCAACTCAGTTTAGGGTTATTAATGCATAGGATGTTAGCTAAGGATCTATAGATTTTGGTGGAGTTCTATGTTGTTTAGGTTGGTCTAATACAAACAAAAACAAACTAGTCAAACATAATAGAATTTCTGGCCGACCTTGGAATGGTATTTTGATAGGATTTTGACGGGGGAGAATAAGGATTTGTTCTCCTGGGTTGATGCCTTCCTCCTTGGCGACTACTTAATCGATTTTCTACAAAAACCTCTCTACCTAAAGACCTTCTTTGGTAACACAGGTGCTGTAAACATCCTTGTTTTTATAACAATGATCAAATCTTTTATGCCTCATCCGAGGCCCCACTCATAGGCATTATTTTAGCAACCCAGCAACTCAACAGACAATGACTTAAAGCTAGGTACTCCATTAGCATCTGGCTGATGGCTCTCTCCTTAGGCATTGGATATAAAACCCAAATATTTTCGTTTTAGACCTTGCACGCTTTTCAAAGCGCCGCAACGAGTTTTAAGTGAAAAATTCATGGTTGTCGGATTTTAACGGAAATAATTTTAGAAAATTCCTTGTAAAATTTTGATCATTTTGGTATATAACACATATATCTAATTTTGCCTAAATATGGAATTAAAAATGTTTAAAGTCTCAAAATACCCATTTTACCCTCACTTATCCCTTAAGCCAAATCTACTTAAGCAAGGGCATATAGGTAAATTAGCAAACCCAATTCCTTTTAATAGACAAAACCGGCTCCCCCTCCTCTATTTCATGCGGATCGGCCGAACGGAAGGGGGAAACCGAGCGGACAAGGGACGTACGGGCGGTTCCACGAGGGCTCTCCGGCAACGATCTTCCGACGAGAATTTTAATCCAAATCGAAGAGGACGACGAGAGGAACATTCAGGTATGATTATTTTAAAATGAAACTTTCTAGACCTTAAGATTTTTGGAGACGAAGTTTTTAGGGTTTTATAGGATTTTGTTTTTTTTCTTTCGAAATTTCTTTGCGAAATATTTAAGGAGGGATTAAAGGATCGTTTTAACAATGAAAACATAGAGATTTGAGAAATTTTTTAAGAATACAATTCTAGGGCTTTTTGTTAAAAAACCTAATTTCTACTAAGTGTTTTTAGAAAAGTTATTTCTCAGGACATAAAAAATGTTTTTAAAGTATAAACTTGGAATTTTGTTTTTATTATTTTTATAATTAATTTAAATCCGAAATTATAATATAATCATAATTATATATTTAGGATTAAGTTTGGAGCGATAATTTGATGAAATTGAAAATTTAAGATTTTCCAAAATTTTAGATTCAATTAAATTTGAAAATTAAGGTTTATTTAATTAAAAATTTATTTAGTGTCGTAGGGATTAGTTAAGGGGAAATGAAAGATCAAGACTTAGGAATTTGATTATTAATTTCGTGACATGTCTCTTTTGTAAATTTCTTAGGTTGTGATCGTTGAAGTGTAAGGTGAAAGAACTGTGTCGTAACGACATACTGTGCTTAAGAGAGGTAGGTGTTCATACCTCATTTAAGTTTATAAGTGCAAAATTTATTTATGCTTAAAATGAGATTTTATGCATTTATTTTACTGTCAAAATATTTTATTTATTGTCAAATGTTTTATATTTAAATGATTGAAAGAATACCCTGCAAATTCATGTTTCTATTTTATGCATTATTTGGAAAATATTTAAAACATATAAATAATACTTGTGTATACAAATTATGAAACTTATAAAAAATAATTGAGCATAATTGAAAGATTTAAAAGCAATAACAATTTCATGTGCATGTTAATCCAGAAGTGCCAAAATGGTAATGGTAAAGGGACTTACAAAAGCCAAATGCTAATGGGGTTTTTCGGAGCCAAATGGTAAAGGAAATGACCAAAAATTTGACTGCGTACCTGATCAGTACGAATAAGGGTACTTCCGAGACGGATGTATACATTTAACATAAGCATTTTTGCATTTACATTGTATATGAAAAATGTTGAAATGAAAGAATGACAGGAATGCAATGTTAAAGAAAGGAAAATGAATATTACATGTTATGACTTGCTGAACGAAATGAATTAGTTCTAATTTTAAAAGTTTTTATTATATGCATCTTATGAAATTAACTAAGCTATGAATTACGTGCTGAGCGTTGGCTCATCCAACTTTTATAATTGCTTTTCAGGAGATAAGTGATGGCTGCACGACGACCGTACACATATCGTCGTAGGGGACCTCAAGAAGAAAGGTTCCTTTTTATGATTTTAGTTTGAGTTTTTGAGTTTGTTACTGTCTAGTTTGTGAGTTTAAGTTTGAGTTTGGAGTTTATGTAATTGGGATTTGAAAGTTTTTGTAGTTTTGTGTGATAACAGTGTGAAACTCTCTTTTAGTTTTGATGTTATTAGTGGCTCTTTCATGTTCCTGGATGATGTTTGTGTATTACTATTAAGGTCTTTAATGAAGTTATCCATGTTTTATATGCTTTATCTGTACGGCTGATTGTTCCGGCCCTGTTAATTTGGGCTAGCCGGGCCGAGTCATGACAAGAGTGGTATCAGAGCAAAGGGTTTAGTAATGATCAATGAAAAAGATTATAGAATGATTTATTGAGTTTTAGAATTTGTAGAAAGTGTAATTTTATGATTTATGCGCCTTATAATTGATGTGTTTTATCTCAGGAATATGGATCATGAGTTGAATGCCACTGATGGCATTGATATGGAGGAAGGAATGGAGCTACCAGAAGTAGCAGAATCTCAGAGGAATAACACTATAGAGTCATTCGCTAAAATGATGGAAGCGATGACTCAGATGATTAAGACCTCCCAAACTCAGAGTAGTGGCAGTGGAAGTGGAAGCCGACCTATGGATAAGAACCTGAAACTATTTCAGGATATGAAGCATCCGTTGTTTTCAGGTGGCGGACCTGTAGAGGCTGAGGACTGACTGATGCGGATTGAGAAGATACTGGAGGGCATATCTTGCCCAGAGGATAGGATAGTTACACTGGCTGCTTATGCTTTTCATAGCGATGATGAGAGGTGGTGGAGGAGTCAGTTAGAAGAAACCTTTGGAGGAAGAGCAAGCAGCCAAGTCACTTGGGTAGAGTTTGTAAATGTATTCAGAGGCTTGTATATACCTATGACAGCCAGGAGACAAATGCAGGATAAATTCAATAAATTGATTCAGGGAGATCGATCTGTTTCTCAGTATGAGGCGGAGTTTATATTATTATCCAGGTATGGCCTCACCTGATACCCAATGCTGAGGAGAAGTGCCACCGCTTTCTGAATGGGTTGAAGGATGTGATAAGGCAGCCTCCTGTACCTTTTGGAATTGAGGATTATCCCACTTTGGTGGAAAGAGCTAGAAGGATCCAGATGGACATGCAAGCAACTCAGAAGAGAAGAGATTTTTAGAAAAGGAAGATGGAGGGCAGGTCAAAGCCTTTCCAGATGACTCAGTCTTCTCAGTCAGGGGTTTCTACTTGGAAGAAACCCAGATCCAGTGGTTCTGAGTTCTGACAGCAGTGCTTCAACTGCTACTTTGTGCAGTAAGTGTGGGAGAATGCATTACAGAGAGTGCCTCTCAGGCACTAATACTTATTATTGGTGTCATCAGCCTGGGCACATGGCGAAGTCTTATCCTCTTTTGGGTCAGCGATCTGCTACAGAGGTGAGATCAGACAACAATACTCAGAGGACTGCTGGTAGACACAGAGCTGTGGAGTCTACTGCTTCTGTGCCTTCTCAAGGTCAGACTCGTCAGAATGTTCACCCATGAGTCTATGGACTGTCCCAGCAAGAAGCTAAAGGGCTCCTAATGTGGTTACAGGTACGTAATTTAATTAATTGCAATGAATTTTTTTATGAATATGAATGAACAATAAATGAAAATGAAATGAACAATCAATGAATGACATGTTTGGTTAATGAATTATGTAACTTTTCATGTTTAGGGACAATCTTATGTGCGATAGACCCATTAGAATTCTTTTTGATACTGGAGCGTCAAACTCTTTTTTTTTAGAAGAGTGTTAGATCTGCAAGTTTGCTTCCTACTGTTATGATTAAGTCTCTATCAGTTTTAATGCCTAATGAAAATCACATGGTAGCTAAGTAGAGATGTCAAGTGAATTTGAGGATTTGTGATAAGGACTTGGAAGCGGATCTGATTGTCTTACCTCCATCTGAGTTTGATGCAATCTTAGGCATAGATTGGTTATCTTGTCATTTCGTGACTATAGATTGTAACAAAAAGGAGGTTAAGTTCTGTATGCTATGAGAGGAGAAGTTCAAATTTCAATGGGATATGGGAGTAACTGCAGTGATTGTATCATCCTTGAAGGCTTTTCAGTTGTTAAAAAAGGTTATGAAGGCTTTTTGGCCTATGTTAAGGAGGAGAAAAAAGAAGAAAGAGAGCTGAAGGATATTCCAATTATTCAGAAATTTCCAGAAGTGTTTTCAGATGATTTACATGGCGTACCTCCAATTAGAGAAATAGATTTCTCTATTGAGTTAGTGGCAGGAGTTAAACCTATTGCTAAGGCTCCTTACAGAATAGCAATTAAGGAGCTTAAGGAGTTGAAGGAGCAACTGCAAGAGTTGTTTGAGAAAGGTTTCATCAGGTCTAGTACCTCCCCTTGGGATGCTCCTGTATTGTTTGTGAAGAAGAATGATGGAAGCCTAAGACTCTGTATAGATTACAGAGAGCTGAACAAGTTGACAGTGAAGAATAAACATCCTCTCCCAAGGATAGATGATTTGTTTGATCAGTTGGAAGGTGTTTTAGTGTTTTCCAAGATTGATTTGAGATCAGAGTATCACCAGCTCAAGATTAGAGGAAGACATTGCAAATACTGCTTTCAGTACCAGATATGGGCATTATGAGTTTGTAGTGATGCCCTTTGGTTTGACTTCTGTTTAAAATTGTGCAACAAGAGGCACGCCTCTGCGCAATTCTTCCCAAAGGCGCCTCGAGGCGCAAGCAATTTGGACCCTGGTCGAGGCGTATGCCTCACCCTGTGTGAGGCGCGCCTCAATTGCACAATTGCGCAATTATGGGTGAGGCGTACGCCTCATCCAAATGGTCCCACCTACTTAAAATGAGCATTTTTTTCCCTTATACCCGATCGGCTCCAGGCATATCCCGATAATTCCCTGCCTGCAAGCTCCAGGTCGCGAAACCGAGAGCCTCCCGCACGGTCGGCCACCCTTCCCGCTGCCTCTCCTGCTGGCGCCGCCTCTTTCCGGCGAACTTGAAGTGTCCGGCCGCCTTGTAGGATAAGTCCACAAACGATTTTAGGTATTTTTTTTAGTTTTTGGTTAGATTTTTCAAGTGAAAGAAATTCTAGGGTTTTTTATTTTTTGAATTATTTTGTGTGATTTTGGATTCTTTCATTAGCGATCATGGTTAGAGGCAAGGAAAAGGGGTCTTCGTCATTGCGGAGGGATCCTTCTTGGAAATATAGTGTACAAGTTGACATAGGCGGTGGAGAGAGCTATGTTTATTTGAAATGCAATTTTTGCGAAAAAGTGGTGAAGGGAGGTGTTACCCGCATGAAGGAACACTTATCATACTCGCATAAAAACGTACCACCATGTGCAAATGTGCCGGAAAAGGTGAAGGAGGAAATTATTGTTTATATGAAGAAAAGTACCACGGCAAAACACTTGCAACAGGAGCAATTTGATGATCGAGCATGGCGCTTACTTTGGGAGTGAGAGTGGAAAGGGCTCTTCCTCAACTATACATAATAGAGGTGCACGGGGTCCTATGGATCAGTATATAACTAATCCAGAAGAGGATAGAGGACAAGCATAAATGATGCCTGCAGCCGGTACTATAAAGGGTCGACGTCAGGTTTGCATGGATATTGGTAGGTTTTTTTTTGAAAATGACATACCTTTTAATATTGTTACGTTGCCTGCCTACTTCAATATGTTGCGGTCTGTGGGGTTGTATGAGAGAGGGTTGAAGGCACCTTTTATGTATGAGTTGCGAACATGGATTTTAAAGGAGGAGCTGCTGAACACAGAACGTAGCATTGATGAGATTAAAAGGATATGGATTGAGACTGGTGTAACCATTATGTTAGATGGATGGTCTGACATTAAGAGTAGGAGGTTGATTAACATCCTTGTCAACTATCCCTACGGCACGATTTTTTTACGATCGGTTGAAACTTCAGATGAGGTGAAAAATGTTATATTCATTTTCAATTTACTTGATGGGGTTATTGAGGAGATTGGGGAGCAATTGATTGTCTAGGTAGTGACTAATACCGGAGCAGGCCGATAGGGAGCTTGCAGATTTACAACTTGTTCTATTCCGAAATAAAGAGAGTTTTTTTGGTCTGAATGCAGCAAAATCAACTATTGCCAAATGGTCTCCAGGTATAGTTATTTTGGTAAATGCAAGATCATTTATTCAGTTTTGAATTCTGATTATATTTTTTCTTCTTGAAAACAATTGAATGATGGATCCAATTTAGTGATTCCACTCCTGAGTTACAGAGTTTTGCTGTAAGAGTGTTGAGCCTCACTTGTTCTTCTTCTGGGTGTGAGCGAAACTGTAGTACATATAGTCAAGTGTAAACAAGGAGAAGAAATCAGCTATCAACACTCAGTAAAGGTATTCCACAACTTCTTATATGCTATAGCATTATATTTATATCAAGTGAGCAATTAACATGATAATGATCTTCTCTCTAATTAAACAGGGAAGAGAAAAGTGAGTCATATTGAAGATGATGATGATATGACATTCATAGAAACAATTGGAGAAGAAGATTCCCTTGAAGACCCATTTAGTGATGGGATATGATTGCACTTTATATGTTATTTGTACTTTGAGAGTTTTGTTGAACTAATATTTTGTGATTTTGTACTTTGGGACATGATTTTATTGCATCTATTTTGTTATTTTCCACTATTTTGATATATCATTTAGATGTTTTTATTGTAAGATAAAATATTGCTATTATTATTCTGCTAAACCCTTAATTTCTCATTTACGCAATTCTGTGTCCGTGAGGCTTACGCCTCAGACTGCCTCGAGGCTTACGCGTCGCCTCACAGACGAAAACCGCCTCAAGGCTTAATTACGCAATTTTAAACCTTGGGTTTGACGAATGCTTCTACAGTGTTTATGGACATTATGAATAGAATCTTTAAGCCATTTATGGATCTATTCGTGATAATGTTCATAGATGACATACTGGTATACTCCCCAAGTGAGGAACTGCATGCAAATCACTTAAGGATTGTGTTAAATGCATTGAAGGGGAATGAACTCTATGTTAAGTTCTCCAAGTGTGAATTTTGGCTGAAGAGTGTTAACTTTTTGGGGCATGTGATCACTGATGGAAAGTTATCTGTGGATCAGCATGAGGTGCAAGCAATAGCAGATTGGTCAAGACCAATTACAATGGCTGAGGTTAGGAGCTTTTTGGGATTGGCAGGCTACTACAGGAGGTTTGTTGTGGGATTTTCACAGATAGCTATGCCACTATTCAGATTGACTCAGAAAACAGTGAAGTTTGATTGGACAGCTCAGTGTGAGGAGGCTTTTTAGAGGTTAAAGCAGTATTTGATAACTGCTCTAGTGCTGACTATCCCCTCAGGATCAGATGGGTTTCAGCTTTACGGTGATGCCTCACATAAAGGGTTGGGTTGTGTACTTATGCAGAATGGAATAGTCATTGCTTATGCTTCTAGACAATTGAAGAATCATGAAATGAACTATCCAACCAACGACTTGGAGTTTGCAGCGGTAGTTTTTTGCCTTAAAAAACTTGAGGCATTACTTGTATGGAGTGCGGTGCAAAGTTTTTACTAACCACCAGAGTTTGAAGTATATCTTCACTCAGAAGTAACTGAATTTAAGGCAGAGGAGATGGCTAGAACTCATTAAGGATTATGAGTTGGATATTCAGTATCACCCGGGCAAGGCAAATGTGGTTGCTGATGCTTTGAGCAGAAAGAATTCAGGTAGTGCATACTGGATGATTACATAGCAGCAAGAATTGATAAGGGATTTGGAGAAGTTGGAGATTTCAGTGGTTCAAGACAATGATGCAGAAATTGTAATGTTGAATCAAACTACTATTATGTTAACCTTTCCAGAAAGGGTATGAAAAGCTTTGCCACTTGATGCAGAATTTAAGAAGATAATGGATTTGGTCAGTGTGGGACACATTGAAGATTTTGAGCTTAATGGTGAAGGATTGCTTTGTTATAGAGGCAAATTGTGCGTACCATATATGGATGATTTGAGGAAAGAAGGCCTTCAAGAAGCTCACTACTCCAGTTACACCATTCATCCAGGTAATATGTATCAGGATTTGAAGGAGGTATTTTGATGGCCAGGAATGAAGGGAAGTGTGGCAGATATTGTATCCAAATGTATTTCATGTCAGATGGTTAAAGACAAACATCAGAAGCCAGGAAAATTTTTATAGCCCTTACCCATACCAGAGTGGAAATGGGAAGACATTGCTATGGATTTTGTGGTTGGTTTACCCAGATCCAGAAGAGGATGTAATGTTTTATGGGTAATCATTGATAGGTTGACTAAGTCTGCACACTTTATACCTATCAAACAGTCTGATCTAGTTGAAAAATTGGCGAGCTTGTATGTTGATCAGATTGTCAGATTGCATGGGGTACCTAAGACTATAGTGTCAGATTGGGATGTGAGATTCACTTCCAGATTTTGGAAGAAGGTTCAGGAAGATTTGGGTACCAGACTTACTTTTAGTACTGCTTTCCAACCTCAGACAGATGGGCAGTCAAAAACAACCATCCAAACCTTAGAAGATTTGCTCAGGTTATTTGTTCTGGATTTTGGTGGTAAGTGGGAGGCATATGTACCTTTGATTGAGTTTTCTTACAAGAACAGTTTCCAAGCAAGTATAGGAATGACTCCTTATGAGGCCTTGTATGGGAGAAGGTATAGGACACCTTTAAACTGGGCTGAGACAGGGGAAAGAAAGATTATTGGTGTTGATCTGGTTGATGATGCTACAGAAAAAATCAGATTAATCAGAGATAGATTGAAAGCAATGCAAGGCAGTCAGAAGAAATACTATGATGCCAAGCACAGGCTAGTTGAGTTTGATGTTGGAGAGTTTGTATTTCTCAAAGTCAGTCCAATGAAGGGAGTGAAGAGATTTGGCAAAGTGGGAAAGCTGAGTCCAAGATTTGTAGGTCCTTTTGAGATTTCAGAAAGGATTGGAAAGGTGGACTATAGGTTGATTCTACCAGAACACATGAGTGAAGTGCATAATGTATTTCATATTTCCTTTTTAAGGAAATATATTTTAGATGAGACTCAGAGGATTAGTACTGAAGAGGTAGATATTCAGCCGGATTTGACATTTGTGAATGAATTAGAGAAGATCCTTGACTATGAAGTTAAGCAATTGAGGAGCAGAGAGATTCCTTATGTTAAGGTGCTTTGAAAGCACAGTTCAGAGAAGGATGTCACTTGGGAGAAAGAGTCAGAAATGTGGGAGAACCATCCTTATTTGTTTGGTTAAGGTATGACTTTACTGTTATGTTTTTACTTTAAATTTCGAGGACGAAATTTTTATTAGGGTAGGAGAATTGTAAAGCCCAAAAATTTTCGTTTTAGACCTCGCACGCTTTTCAAAGCGCTGCGACGAGTTTTAGGTGAAAAATTCAAGATTGTCGGATTTTAACGGAAATAATTTTAGAAAATTTCTTGCAAAATTCTAATTGTTTTGGTATATAACACATATACCTAATTTTGTCTAAATATGGAATTAAAAATGTTTAAAGTCTCAAAATACTCATTTTACCCTCACTTATCCGTTAAGTCAAATCTACTTAAGCAAGGGCATATAGGTAAATTAGCAAACCCAATTCCTTTTAATAGACAAAACCGGTCCCCCCCCTCCTCTATTTCACGTGGATTGGTCGACGGAAGGGGGAAACCGAGCGGACAAGGGGCAGACGGGCGGTTTCGTGAGGGCTCTCTGGCGACGATCTTTCGGTGAAAATTTGTCCAAATCGAAGAGGACGACGAGAGGAACATTCAGGTATGATTATTTTAAAATGAAACTTTCTAGATCTCAAGAACTTTGGAGACGAAGATTTTAGGGTTTTATAAGATATTGTTTTTTTCTTTCGAAATTTCTTTGTGAAATTTTTAAGGAGGGATTAGAGGATCATTTTAATAATGAAAACATAGAGATTTAAGAAATTTTTGGAGAATACAATTTTAGGGCTTTCTGTTAAAAAACATAATTTCTACTAAGTATTTTTAGAAAAGTTATTCCTAAGGACTTTAAAAATATTTTTAAAGCATAAACTTATAATTTTTATGAAAATTTTGTTTTTATTATTTTTAAAATAAATTTAAATCCAAAAATTATAATATAATTATAATTATATGTTTAGGATTAAGTTTGGAGCGATAATTTGATGAAATTGAAAATTTAAGATTTTCCAAAATTTTAGATTTAATTAAATCCAAAAATTAAGGTTTATTTAATTAAAAATTCATTTAGTGTCATAGGGATTTGTTAAGGGGAAATGAATGATCAAGACTTAGGAATTTGATTATTAATTTTGTGACACGTCTCTTTTGTAAATTTCTTAGGTTGTGATCGTTGAAGTGTAAGGTGAAAGAACTGTGTCGAAGCGACATACTGTGCTTAAGAGAGGTAGGTGTTCATACCTCATTTAAGTTTATTAGTGCAAAATTTATTTATGCTTAAAATGAGATTTTATGCATTTATTTTACTGTCAAGATGTTTTATTTACTGTCAAATATTTTATATTTAAATGATTGAAAGAATACCCTGCAAATTCATGTTTCTATTTTATGTATTATTTGGAAAGCATTTAAAGCATATGAATAATACTTGTGTATACAAATTATGAAACTTATGAAAGATAATTGAGCATAATTGAAAGATTTAAAAACAATAACAATTTCATGTACATGTTGATCTGGAAGTGCCAAAATGATAATGGTAAAGGGGCTTACAAAAGCCAAATGGTAATGGTGTTCTTCGGTGCCAAATGGTAAAGGAAATAGCCAAAAAATTAATTGCGTATCTGATTAGTACGAGTAAGGGTACTTTCGGGACGGGTGTATACATTTAACATAAGCATTTTTGCATTTACATTGTATATGAAAATGTTGAAAGGAAAGAATGAAAGGAATGTAATGTTAAAGAAAGGAAAATGAATATTACATGTTATGACTTGCTGAATGAAATGAATTAATTCTAATTTTAAAAACTTTTTGTTATATGTATCTTATGAAATTAACTGAGCTATGAATTACCTGCTGAACGTTGACTCCTACTTTTGGAAATGCTTTTCAGAAGATAAGTGATGGCTGCACGACGACCATACACGTATCGTCGTAGGGGATCTCGGGAAGAAATGTTTCTTTTTATGATTTCTGTTTGAGTCTTTGAGTTTGTTCCTGTGTAGTTTGTGAGTTTAAATTTGAGTTTGGAGTTTATGTAATTGGGATTTGAAAGTTTTAGTAGTTTTGTGTGATTAACAGTATGAAACTCTCTTTTAGTTTTGATGTTATTAGTGGCTCTTTCATGTTTCTGAATGATGTTTGTATACTACTATAAGGTCTTTAATGAAGTTATTCATGTTTTATATGTTTTATCTGTACGACTGACTGTTCCAGCTCCGTTAACTCATGCTAGTCGGGCCGGGCCGGGTCGTGACATTGGACACCTCATTGCCTCCATTTTGATCTTGACATAGAACATTTAATTCAACACCAACCTTGAGATAACCCTTGGCCTCCTTACATTACTACCCACAAGTAAATGACTATAAAGCCCTCTTGTTTGCTTTGAAGTGGTTGTAACAACTCCTTTAGGATAGCGAATAAGAATTTGTTTTCCCTCTATAAATGTGCATAATCTAAGATTTTAAAGGATATTATACAACTATTGAGACTAAAATAATATAAAGGAGATCTTACGTTCCCATCATCTCCTTTATCCCTCACTGTTGAGTCTTTTGTCGCTCAACCTCATTCGCTTGTTCCCTTGTTGCAACAATGATAGATTTGCAGTGCTGTCAAATCTTATCCATGCTGAAAAGTCTGCCAACGAGTTGGCTAGCGGTGAGATTGAGGGTTGTCATTAACCCTAACGCCATCAACTCGTGGCATTAACTAGCGCTGTTCCAAAGATCTTAGGTATTCCAATTAAGGAATGACTCCTTTTAAGGGCCCCTTCTGCCGAAAGATTAATAGCCATTGGTAGTTTTGCTACCTCGTTAGGAACACTTCATTGACTGCGAGGACAAACTAATAAGCCTTTACACCTACTAGACTCCAGCACCAGGTGATCCGCTATCTTATATGATGTTTTCATGGTGCCTCTCTCATCATCATTTGTATGAGTCATCATTTCCCTCTCCTCTAACAATAGGGCTTTGACTGATATGACAATACACATCCTTACCAATTGAGGACTCCCCATCTTTGTCAACGTTGCTGTTGATGTTGATGTCCACTTAGTCTATAGCCTATTCCTTTGCCATCGACAAAGTGGGATCGAAGGACCATTAGCTGGTGACATTTGTCTATTTCTTTGCCGCCAACTTGGTTGCCAAGTCAATGTCATTTTTTCCTCCAGCTTTCGATTGTTTCTTGGGTGATAATGCCTTTACCAATAACCTCTTCTTTATAGTTTCCCAATAGGTTGCTCTGGTTCCTTTAGCACCAACTACAATTGCTTTAAGACCTTCAGTATAGGGACAACCTTCTTGCCACCCCAACTCTACAATATAGCCAAAATGTCAATGTTCATGATTAAAATCTCTTCTTGGAAGCGAATGGATTGGTGGACTTCATACACCACTGTAAAGAAGTATGACTTCATACACTCAGTTGATAACTCATATTCCTATAACTAATTGGTGTTAGGACTTCTAATAAAGGAAATCATTAGGGCCCATCTTAAACTATAAGGGAGGGGCAGTAATGTTGCCAAAGCCCAACTTAGTTTTGAGCTAGCTGCCAGATGAAGCCTCTGATGATTGTGCATGTGCTCGGCATCAGTTGCATTGCAATGAGGTTGCTCCAAGTGGGTCCTCGAACTCTTTTCTTAAAGGGAGTCAAACACCACGTCGAAAGTAGTAAAAAAGAAGAGATGGATCTCTTATTGAGGGATTATTGGAGGTCTTATGAGGCTTCACCACATTGTACTAATCAATGCCAAAAACTTGAACCGCACCAACAATGATTTTGACCATCATTGTCTAAAATCAAAAGAAATAAAGCCTTATGCAAGAAGTTTAATGCATAATGTCATGTGCTCTAGAAGTCAAGTTCCTGAAATGTGAGCCCGTGGATGCGCATCTCTGTTAACCTGAAGCATCTTTGTTAACTCTCATGAACATTAAATCTGACAAATTGTTGCTTGCTATCCTTCTGAAGCATGATGATCTGATGCCAACCAAGAGATGACACATGTCCCGTAAATAATTGCCCACCCACTAAAGGACGCCAACACCCCTACAGTACTCCCAAGCAATTATAACGGCTCTTAGCAAATAGTAATATACTATTATCCCTCTCCTCTTCATCACTCACCCACTGATTTCTACCCACCAAGACGAGATAGACCTTCTAAGATATTGTATTCTTTGTTGCTTTAAATGTAAAAAAATTCCATTGACTGTGTGGCCATAGGCAACACAGTGATGAACCAAATAAAGCTCCCATCTTTGTATGTGGTCTTTTTTTCTTCCCCCTTTTCTGTTCACAGAGATATAGGGTCCCCACTCCCCTCTATAATCATCTTCCCTTGTGCTAGGAAGTATATTTGGTAGAAGCATTGCGATTATACATTTAGTTCCCTTGCACAATCTCTAGGGGAGGACCACTCAGACCATCTATAGCGGCCTATATGATCTTCCAAATATTGGTCTGTCATTACCTTCAGGTTTTGTTCTCTCTACCTCTAGGGTAGGATGGTTCCGACTAGCTCAAATGGCCTCATTACTTTCTCATGTCACCTCCAAGAGAGAACTAATTTGGCCATCTCTTGTGGCCTTCACAACTTTCCTGTGGTGCTTCATCTCAACCTTTTGGATGTTCTATCTCCATTTTCAAGGGAGGACCGATTCAGCTACTACCATGGCCTCTATATCCTTCTGGCATTTCATCAATATCTTATGGTCGTGCCATCTCTAACTTCGTGGGATGATAGATTTGGCCATCGCTAGTGGCCTCCATTACTTTCTTGCTCTGTTTTGTATCGTCTTCAGGTCATATTATCTACCTCTATGGAATCCTATCACGTTTAGTGACCACTACAACTCATGCATTAATCTATCTATCACCGCCTTCATGCTGTGACATCTTGACCTCTATGAATGGATTGATTGACCAACTTAAACAGCCTTCACGCCCTTTTCGCTCATTTGAATCGCCACCTTCTGATTTTGTTCTCAACTTCCACGTGAGGACCGATCTTGCTACTCTAATGACATCAATAACATTCTTGCACAGCCTTACATGTTATCTTCAAGTTGTATTACCATTACCTCCTAGAGGATTATCCTGATATTCGATCTCATTGTATCGTCACTTGCATTGTATTGACGCTTTCTTCGAATCTGAAGTAGTTTATTCATTTGTAACTCATACCTATGTTAGTAGCTGTTGTTTTGACATTTTGCAATTCATACCTATGTTAGTAGATGTTGTTCCACACATGGAATACCGTATCCAACGTGTCGCACTGCAAATATTTTGCGGCGAATAAAGCTTTCTTCGAACCTGTAGTAGCTTGTGACCAATATGCTTTAATAGTGTTCCGCATCCTTTGTGCCAAACTATGAACATTTCGCATAGCCTAGTACTCGACATGGTGTTCAATGCTGACCGCCATATGCACGGAAGATGAGGGCTAAAGATACTCCAACTTGAATTGCACCACTCTTTTCTGAATAACAAAGCTCTGATTCCAAAAATCATGATCAAGTATTTTCGATGTTTGAAGAATTTGCTGACTGATGTAATCATGCTGTTTTTGCAGAACAAAGAACTGATTGCAGACATTTTGGATGTGAATCTGATATTTGAACCAGATTGAGTAAGCCTCGGATAGTTGTTTGTGTATACACAAAGCAGCACAGACAGATTTTTTTTATCTTGAGTACTCGTGATTTTTTTAAAGCCTTTGTTGGATTGGGTTTGTAAGTATTTAGAAATATTTCGTGCAGTAGAAGTCGAATTGAATGCTGAACTTGATCCATTACATTCAGTATAATGAATCAACTAAGGTTTACCATGATTTTTCTGAAAAAAAACTGGGAGACCTTGACTGTATTATATGATGGCATTAAAAAAAAAAAAAGAAAGGAATTTTGCGCATTATCGTGGTTATTTATAAATATTTATTTGATGAATTAGTGCTTATGGATATCTTAATGGGGAGAAGCTCTCTCTCTCTCTTCCTTTGTTTATTTTTCTTCACGGGGAGATACTATGGCTTCATTTGAGACGGCTTTCTTACTGCTTAAATTAAATTTTAAGTACAAAAAATTACTAAAAGCTGTTTTAAGAAGTTAGAAAGTCGTCTCAAATGAAGCCTGAAGCTGCTTGTGATTGTCATCTTATACCCAAATAAAGCATTAAAAATAAATCATTGTTTAGCTAAAAAATTGTGTTAAGAAGCAGAAGTAAAGCCATCTCAAACGAAACCTATGTGTGGACGGCTTAATAATTTAACTCAATTAAGCTAATTTTCAGATTGCATGATTGTGTTTCCTTTAATAACAACTCGATAATAATTATTTTTGTATAAAAATATGTGTGCATATATGTCCCTGAGTTTTTTTGTATGTTCAAATTTTCATGTATAAGTAAATAATTAGATTTTGTATGATTAAAATTATTCATATTTGTATTTATTCATACCATCATGAAGTACTATGCATTGGATGGCAGCTTTAGAAGGGCAGAATAGGGCTATTTGACTTTCCATATATGAAAGTTATTATAAAATAAATTCCCATTTAGTAAAAATTCTTATATTTATCTTGCAACATAATTATGAAGAAATGAACCCAAAAAAATTATTTCACAATTGTTAATTCAAACCAAAAACAGCTCTGAGGTCATGTCAATTTTTCCCCTGCCCAAATAGCTCTGAGGTCATTGAAGTTATTTGCACCCAAAAAGAATTATGTAAACATGTCTTAATGTAATTTATGATATCGTTTGTTGCACTAATTTTGAGATAAATTGAAGAATTTTTAGCTCTAATTGTGTAAGAATACTTTGAGCAATTTGTTTTTTTTCGAATGTATTTTCTTGGATCATTATCAAAACCAAATCGCACTAAAAGTCACAGGTCCAATTACAGATGGAGTAAGCAACTTGTACCTTAAATTGTATATTATCTTTTGATTAAGCTCCCAAATTACAGCCAGTCTGCCATTTTATTGATGCTGACAAGTGACTACTTCAAATTAGAATGGGATTCTGCATGCGATATAATGCGAGCTAAGTGTATCACTAACTCAATAGTCTCTCTAGAAAGTGCTAAAAAAGATTTTTAAAAAAATTCTCTCTTCGCCCTATATTTAACTGAGGGCTATAAGGAATGTTACATCTATAACATTAAATGACCCATGATATAGATTGCACTGGATACTTGTCATGATCTGATGGGCCCAATGATCAATTGTGCTTTTTAGTTCAACTCCTTTGTTTTGGGTTGAATCTTTGTGTTGAGTAACCCTTGATGTTCTATTAGGAGGCAACCCTTTTCCGGCTATTTTGCGAAGTTGGGGTTTATGATCCTTATGCTAGTAGTCTTTATTGTTTAAGTTCACTGGGTCCTGGTCTGAGTAGTTCGTGTGAACCCTTGGCATTTTATTGGGAGGCAACTCCTTTTTGCCAATTTTTCCAAGTTGGCATTGATAATACCTATGTGAGTAGTTATCATAGTTGAAGTTCTTTGGGTGTGAATCCACTCATTATGGCCTACCTACTAAATACTTGGGAAAGCATATGTGATTATATATTTAGTTCCCTAGTTCACTTGGGCTCTTAGAGGGCGAGTAAAGAAAGGACAAGTGAATTATTAATGAGAATTTATGGTTACTAAATAGTTAAAGAAATGTAAATGTAAGAAGTAAATCAAAATAAATCTCACTACTCACCTAAGTAGAAGTCCTAGGAAGGATCACTCTACCACTCTTAATTTGCCAGCCACCAAACTCCAAACAATAAATTTTTCTTCTAACTTTAGTTACAAAACACATCAATCCTATTCATTTAATAGATAATTAAGTATTTATACAAGCTGTACAAGAGTAATTTGAGTTTAGAAAAGAGGATGGAAAGGAAGTGGCCCATAATAGTAACCACCATAACTTCTCCCTCCTTCCATGCTTGGTCAGCCCTTACACTTCCTAGTTACTTGGCTTGGTCAATCATCACTCACTCTATGCATGAAGCACTTAATTAAATCAATTAAGTGTCATCTACTAGCTAATTAACACATAGAATTTATAATAAAAGTATTAAGTATTGCACATATATAATTATAAAATGATATAAAATATTTACACACATAATTAATAGAAAAAATATATAAACTTTCCTAATTTGTGGTCTTCAACTTCCTCTTGGTGATGGGGTCCATTATGCTCAATTGTAATTTTTTCTAGATTGAAACCTGGTAGTTAGACCCTTTCTATTATTTGGTGTTGTTGATGTTTCTGGTGTTATTCTAATTGCTTAGACCTCAAACAACTCTTCTTTAAAGAGTTAAAGTCCAAGTAATCAACTATCATATTTTATGCTAGCTTCTCCAAATACTCCTTAGTGAGTTAAGTGTCCTCAGTGGTTGTTTTATCTCCCCATATCATTAGGAACATTTGATCTCAAAGCTAGTCCTCCGCATATGTAATGATGTGGTCCGCCATAAAAATAAGTGTCATTTTGGCTCCTATAAAAAATTATTTTGTATTTCAATAAAAGACGTATATTGTGCATTTAATGGTTGACTAACTATTTTATATGATATAAAATCTTCTACATTAGAAACTGGGTTGATAGGTGAAAGTTCGGGAAGGTTATTAGACCTTAATGAATTATCCCATGATGCACAAAGAGGGGTGGGGGTGAATTGATATTTTCAAAAATACTGCAACAATGCTATATAGTTTTTTTGTTTATGCTAGAAAACAATTTTAAAATTAAATCCAACTCATTAACTTAAAACATGCAGAGGAAAATCATAGTTTAAAATATTTTTCATTTCTAAGGCACAAATATTTTTCATTAGCATGTTACTAGGTTGTCTTGTATTTTGGCTTAGTGGAGACTATCGACTCATATGTTTTTTTTTATTTATTTTGTAGCTTGTTTGAGCATTAGAGAGCTGATGGTCTCCCTTAAGGATATTGTAATCATTTTTATTAATTAACGCGTAGTCCCCTCTGTGGTTTTTAACCAAAAAAATTAAAAAGGGGAAGATTATTGCAAATTGTGTTCAAGTACTATAATTTTGATGATAACAAATATTATTATGTCTTTTAATGCTTTCTCTTATTCTTATGATATTTTATTTTGTGTTTGTGCATACTAACGTTTCAAAAAATCAGTCTACCGCTAACTTGCAATTTTGATCAGCTTAAGATTAGGTAAAGTAGAGTTATAGTCGATTTTCATTTTATTATTTACTTTCTCTTTTCTTGAGTCATATAATGTAATTGGGTGGATGATTTTGTTGAGTAACCTAGCACACATAGGGGGAGAAATGAAAATGTTTTCGAGAAAGTTATTTTTTTAGGTAATTCATACTGTACAAAATTGGTTTCATACTATACGAAGTATTTCGAATTGTACGATTTTAATTTGTGCTGTATGAAATGTTGTGCTTTGTCAAAACTCTAGCTGCCATATGTTAAAAAAGATATTAATTATGTACTTATCGTACAGTATGATCCAAATCATAATATACATCCTAATTAAAATCTTTCTTATATGCAATTAAATCATAGACAATTATTTTAATTGATTGTATTATACGAAATAGTTTGTAATATACAATTACCAGTGTACAAAATTGGTCATCCCATGGATCATACCAAACAAAATCCATGATTTTTATACTGATCATACCGTATGATATCCACAATGTTGGACGATCACACATGTACGAAATTGGTCATCCCAAGGTTCGTCTCAAATGAACAGAAGAAATTTCTACATATTGTACCATACGATGTTTGCATTGGATTGTATGATATTTTATAAAAGTTGAATAGTTCATCTGAACAATCTTGCTGAAAGAGCTTGAATTGAACTGATCATATCATACAATATGTGTATCGTACTATATGAACAGAAATCAGATGACTTAAAATTTAGGGTTTTTTTAAGCCCTCTATTTAAGGGTTTCAAATATTCTTTTGAGACATCTTTTGCTGTTTAGTCTTCTTGAGAGAGTGCTTGAAGGAGAGAAGAATGAAAGCTTGGTGAGAGAATAGAGGGAGATTTTATGAGGGAGAAGTTATGAGGGGATTCACAAGGTTGCTCCAAGAAAGAATCTTGCCTAGTCCTTATAAGCATTTGCCTGGAATCTCTATGGCTCCAATGAAGTTCTTCAGCAAAGATTGTGGTTCTCTGACCATCACCTAAATGGTCAAAATAGAATTATTGTTCTCTGACCATTACCATGAGGGTGAAAATAGAGTTGAGATTCTTCGTTTGTAAAAGGGTCACGGTTCTCTACCGCACTGGGGAGATGAAACAACATCTATATAGGCTTCTCAGCCTTATTGTGAGAGCAAAAGGAGAGTCACTTCTATTTAGTGCAATACTTGGAGAGGGAGTCTCCAAAGAGTGGGCATAGGTCAGGTTAATCGAACCACTATAAATTTTATTTTTTTTGTTTTATTTATTTTTCTGTATTTTTATTTTTGCACTTTTATATAATTTGATCTGTGTTTGAAATATCAAATTTTGGTTATAGTAAAATTACTTCTACTTCTGAATAATGGGGTTTTAACTCTTCATTTATTAAAATAGAAATTTAAATAACCAATTCACCCCCTCTTATTTAGCCTTGGTACTAGTTCTTTAGGGTTTCACAATCATTATGAACTTTTAAATGTTTGTTACGGATTTTGATGCTTTATGTCTTATGATTTATGTTTTATTATGTCTTTCACTTTAATTTATAAATATAAATTCCATCAAGTCTACCCACCTTGGATTATCATTTGTATGACATTTGCATGTTTACTGTAAGTTCACTATATGCATGATCATGCTCACACGAGTGAGCATAACCAGGGGTTACTTGGCTTCATCCTAAAAGTGAAGTAAGATTATAATCGAAAGGATCGATTTGGTCCTAGGTCTAATAGGGGTACTTCCTATTGTTCATCTGACATTTGCATGTCATTTGTGTGGTTATTCTCTTAAAATTCATTTGAACTTATTCAAATTTTCTTTAAGTTTTCATATTTCATCTAATTGATGTTTCTTTGTTAAATATTTGTTGTGGATTTTAATATTTTATATGCTTTGTGATTTATGTTTTATTGTGTCTTATGCTTGAATTTATAAATGTAAATTCAATCGAGTCAATCCAGGCTATATTGTTATTTGTATGACATTTGAGTGTTTGCTTTGAGTCTATTATTCGCATGATTATGCTCAGGACTCCATCTTCAAAAACACCAATTTGGTTCTAGGTCTGGTTGAGGTTATGCCCATTTTTATATGAAATTTGTATGTCATTTGCATGTTTTGGAGTCTTGCATTTTTGTATGTGTTCAATTTTGAGTGGGTGCATTAAATTCAGGATTTAGATTATAAATTCTTAACTCAACACCCTCAAAAAATCTTTTTATTCATTTTTATTCTATTTTTTTTTTATATATTTAATTTTTTTGGACCACAAGTTGAAGTGGTTGCACCCATTACTGAATCTATCAGATCAATGCCACTCCAAGTAAATATTAATGGTGGGTTTGTAGCTGCCCCCTGCAAGCTGAAGCCACTAAAGCCTCTACATTTTCACACTTGACCTTCCCTAATCAATCGCCATGACTAAGGAGAAATCACCAGTTATTTATGAAACCTCCATATTTGAAAACTTTGAGATGGGGTCGTCTTCTGCAATCCATGAGATGACTAAATCTCAATGACTCAACATAATCATCAGATGAGGCAAAGAGCTGAAAGAGTTGAGATGCCAGAAGAAGATGCTTTAATTGTTGTTGTAACTAAATTAGTAAAGAAGATAAACACTTAAGTTCCTATGGCATGCATTAATTCTCCTTAGTTGGATAGAAGTAGATTTCATCTACTGTCTGATGTTGTTGGGGAAGAGAGCATATTTCATAAAAAAGTTCTCCTACCCCATTTCATGAAGATCTTTTCCTTCCTTCCTTGTCTAAAAGGATAAGAAGATTCAAATCTCTACTGAATGGTTTGATCCAAGACTGTTCCACTAAATATAGGAATACAAAGATAAAATTTCTCAGAAGTGTCAATGATGTAATCTCCATTGAAATTCATCAACATTCAAGTGGAAGGCAAGGAGAGTCCCCACTTTTGAAGAGAAAAATTTAGTTTCAAGAATCGAGTCCAAGTCGACCAACTGGCACTACAAATCATCATGAGCCAAAGAAGCTCTCCTATCATGGTCAGTATGAAGTAGCAGATCATCAACATTATAGTTAACAAACTCTTATCAAATATTTAGGATATGGAGCATTAGCCTGTCGAGGGCATTGAAAGTTCATTAGGGATGTTAAGCCCTTATGAACTAGCCCAAGGCTAACCAATAGGGGGGGTGAATTGGTATTTTAAAAAATTTCTCAATCAAAAACACAAACTCAAACTAAACCAAAATTCGTCACAAAGAAAATCAAAGTGCTGAAATTAAATGCGGAAATAATAAAGGAAAGAACACACCAGATTTATAGTGGTTCCGTAAAACCTTGACCTACGTCTACTCCTCGGAGGCACCCTCTGAGTATTGCAATAAACTCAGTGTCTCTCCTTTAGCCCCCACAGCTAGGCGGAGATGCCCTTACAAAAATACTTCCACCTTCCCCGGTGTGGTAGAGTAGTCGAGTCCTTTGACACCAAAAAGATCTTCTTCCCGAAAACTTCCCTCAAGATGAGCCTTGAATCTGATGGTACTAAGGCACAAGTTTGTCGGAGCAACCGTTTGAAACCCCCTCCATACTCCCTTGAAACTCTCTCCAAGGATCTTCTCCCTCTCTCAAAACTCCACCCTTTCCTCTCTCCCTTTCAAACTCTCTCTTCAAGTTTTTTACAGAACAAACGAAGCCTCAATAACTATCAAAAAAACTTTCAAAGTCTTTGACAAAGCTTAAATAGAAGAGCTCCAAAAAGGCTCTTAAATGCACCAAACAGACATTATCGTCCAAGACGATAAACGAATCATCTCATATAAAATGCTTAAAAAGAGGGATTCTGAAAACCCTAAAAACTCAATTACGGTGCCAAATATTGTCCAGGATGATCGTGGGATCGTCCCATACGATGTGCTTAAAAAAAGGGCTTCAGAAAACCCTAAAAACTCAATTTCAATGCCAAAAATCATCCTAGAAGATCACAGGATCGTCCAATATAGTGTGCAGAATTTGACCTAATAGTTTAGGACGATATTAGGATAGTCCAGGATGATTAGTACAAAAATATACAGATTGTCCAGGATGATTAGAAGAAAAAATTTGGTATTTCGGCTTGGACGATTTAGGAAAATCAAGTATGTCGGCAAACATCATCCTGTACGATATATAGATCACTACGAGAAAACACGCGATACTCCCGTAAGAACGGCGCAGGTAACGGTGGATTATTGCGACGTAAACCTTACAACGCATTTTCCGGCGCAAAATACGCCAGAAACCTTCCGGCGTCCCATGCGCCGGTCTATGCGTCGGTAAAACAAGCTCTTAACCATTTTCGTCGCACGTTACGGTGGAAAAATACCGGCGCAAATGACCGACAGATATTGCGCCGGTGTATTTAAACTCAACGAATTATTTTCGGCGCAAATTGTGTCGGCAATGTTACCGGCGTTTACGCCGCCGAAAAGTCTGCCGGTGAAAGCCCTATTTTTCATCACCGAGCCCTCTGGCCGCTCATTCATTTCCTTCCGTTCTCTCACCTCGCGTGTTTCGCCCGTCGTTGTCCGTCGCTCACTGTGGATTGACGTCGCCGACGGTCACCG
>NW_021319625.1:1682804-1683742 GCF_001605985.2 Dendrobium catenatum
CGTCGACGGTCACCAGACTTCGCCGAGCATCCTCTCTTTCCTACTCGCGCGCCGCCGAGGGTCGTTCTTCGCCGACGGAAGGTATTTCGTTTCGTTTTTTTTTTCCTATTTCGGTTGGATTACATATAGTATCAGCCTTAAGTCCATATCTTTTTGCTTTAGTCATGGATGTTCTCACTAGACATTTGCTAGAGGATGTACCTTGGTACATGCTTTTTGTTGATGACATTCTTCTTGTTGATAAAACTAGAGAGGGAGTTGAAGGTAAACTTGGATTATGGAGATAACCATTAGAGACTAAAGTTTTTCGATTGAGTAGATCTAAAAATGTACCTTGGTACATGCTTTTTGTTGATGACATTCTTCTTGTTGATAAAACTAGAGAGGGAGTTGAAGGTAAACTTGGATTATGGAGATAACCATTAGAGACTAAAGTTTTTCGATTGAGTAGATCTAAAATGGATTATATGAAGTGCAATTTTAGTAGTAATAGACCTAGTGAGGGGATTGTGACTTTGAGCGATCAAGTCATTAATAAGAGTAACACGTTTTAAATATCTTGGATCTATTATTCAGAGTGATGGTGAAATAGATATGGATATTATCAAAAGAATTCAAGTTGGATGGTTGAAGCCGAATGTTGGCCACTAAAAAAGAAGCATAATACTAAGTTAAGTGTGGCAGAGATGAGGATGCTTAGGTGGATGAGTGGCTTGACCCTTAGAGATAGGATGCTAAATGAGCATATACTTGAAAAGGTTGGAGTAGCTCCAGTGGAAGATAAGATTAGAGAAAGTCGCCTTAGATGGTTTGGTCATATGAACATCTATTAATGTCTTTTTAGATCTATATATATAAATCCATTACTTTTTTTCTCTTATATATAGGTTATGGATATTAGAAATCAAAGAAGTTGGATGTATAACCGATTATCTCAA
>NW_021319625.1:1685611-1715612 GCF_001605985.2 Dendrobium catenatum
ACGCCTTCGTTCCGTCGGAAACTACCGGAGCACATTCCGGTGCTATGTCCGCCGCTTATTTCCAGCGAAGACTTTGCGCCGCAAACAATACCGTGGGTTATCTACGGCGAACTTGCGGCATTTTTTCCGTCGGTACTTACCGGCGAAAGATACGACGGAAACTTACCGGCGCATATGGCGACGGAATTTATCGGTTGGGAGTCGTCGGCACCAATCCGATTTTTTGCGCCGGTAATGCGTCGGAAAGTGCGCCGGAAAGTTTTCCGGCGCATTAGATTCGTCGGAAAAAATTTATCGACGCGACCTAAACCGACGTAGGAATTTTTGCTGAAACGTGCGCCAGAAACTTATATTTCCGTCGGATTTCTGTGTGTTCTGGCGGATTTAGTCCGCCGGTAATGACGGGTTTTCCTGTAGTGGATCATCCAGGACGATCAGATTGAAATATTTAACCATAATTAATCCCCTAATTATATGATCAATTTAGGCATTATTTGTATTAATCTTTTTGGACGATATGATCGTCCAGGATGATTAACAAAAATTTAAACTTAAAATCTTTGCCTAAATTGTCATTGGTGGCTCTTTCCAAGATCATAAATGATCGTCCTGGATGATCCAAAATCGCCCAGTACGATTAGTTTAAAATTTGATCTTCTGGATTTGAGTAGAACTCACTCCCTTAAGTGTGTGTGTGCATGATCACCAAACAAGCAACTCCCTTACAGGACTTGACTCAAAAAATTAAAAATTATATCAATGAATATTACAAACCCTTAATAACATAAAATTATTCAACCAAATCTTGAGCTCTGATTCTTTATTTGATATTGTATGGTATTCCTGAAATGTTAGTATATACACAAATAAACATAGAATAAAAAATACTATGAGATATAAAGATTTTTGTTATCATCAAAAATATAAAATTCATGAGCTCGAGTCATAACAATCTCCCCCTTTTTGATGATGGCAAACATTACAGGTGAAGTTGCTAACTAAAAGTTTTTTCTCCTAAACTCCCCCTCACTAAGATAAAAATATCTAAAATTATGGGAAAGCAAATTTTTTTTATTTTTATTTTTAAAAAAGTAAATAAAATCAAATGCAACAGTATGCTCTCCCTCTTTGACATTATCAAAAAGAGGAGGTGCACAAAAAATCAGAATAATAATAAAATAAACAAAACGATCCCTAATTTGATGAAAAAAAATCAAATATTTTTGAAATGAGAAAGTTATTTCTTGATTTTATTCAAAACCTTAGTAAGGAATGTATTGACAACGCATAACCTAGAAAAGTTACAAATTCAAAAATTGTTAATTCAAGCTCAAGTTCTTTTAAAGGTTCAAAAACATTTTAATCCAATATCTAAATCAAGGAACAAATTAGAAAAAGAAATAGTAATCTTTTCAAAACTCCTTTTTTGAAACATTTCTAATAGAAGATTATTGCAAAAATTATTGAATCATGTATCATGATTTTCAAGCTCAAGTATCAAAATTATCAATAGTTTTCTTAAGCTTTAAGAAATACAAAAAATGTAAGCTTATTTTTTTATGGGCTCATTTTATGCCTCTTGTCAATTGTTTGGCGCACTTTGCGCATCTTTTAATTTTTTATACACTTTATGTATATTTCTCAATTTGTCGTCATTACGCATCTTTTGATTTGATGTCATTTGCCACTTTTTTTTTCAATCAAATATGTCACCTTTCTGAAATTTTAAAAACTAAAATAAACCCATTCTATTGACAAAATAAATGACTTAATTAGGAAAATTATGAAATGGATTCAAAAACTTGCAAGAAATCTCTATGCAATAGATAAAATATAGAGAGGTGAAAAAATTCAATTCTAGAATTTAATTTATAATATGATGGAGATTTTCAATCAAAAGTAAGATAACATCTTTAAGAAAAGAGAAAGAGATACAAAATCATGAGTTTCTTTCCTTTGAGTATTTTAGAGAAGTCAATCATAACTTACGTAAAATTTCAAGAAAAATAGGAGGTAAAACTTCTATTTTAAGAAAAAATGATCTTTAAAAAAGATTTGATTTTCTGAAGTATATTGGAAATAAAAAAAGTGATATGTGTGTGTTGATTAGAGAAAACTTCACAAAAAAAAGTAAAGATAAATTTAAAATTTTGACATAACAAAAAAAAGAAAGAAAGAAAAAATAAACCTAAAAAAAATACATAAAATTAACCAAAAAAAACAACGAATAAAAACATGCATACACAAACAAATAAACACACAAACAAGAGTTTAAACATCATCTTCCTCCTGATATGATGATTCAGAAGCTATGTCTGCCCAAGAGACTTTTTTTTTCTTTTTATTATTTGCCTGTTTTATTGCTGATGATATTCTTCTTGTTGATAAGACTAGAGAGGGAGTTGAAGTTAAACTTGAATTATGGAGGTCAACCTTAGAGTTTATAGGTTTTCGCTTGAGTAGATCTAAATGAAATATATGGAGTGTAATTTTAGTAGTAATAGACCTAGTGAGGGGATTGTGACTTTGGGCGATCAAGTCATTAAAAAGAGTACGCGTTTTACATATCTTGGATCTATTGTTCAAAGTGATGGTGAAATAGATGGGGATATTATCATCAGAATTCAAGTTGGATGGTTGAAGTGGAGGAATGCATCGGGCTTGTTATGTGATAGAAATGTACCCCTCAAACTTAATGGAAAATTCTATAAGATGGTAGTGAGGCCTGCAATGCTTTATGGTGTCGAATGTTGGCCATTAAAAGAGAAGCATAATACTAAGTTAAGTGTGGCAGAGATGAGGATGCTCAGGTGGATGAGTGGCTTTACCCTTAGAGATAGGATACGAAATGAGCATATACGTGAAAAGGTTGGAGTAGCTCCAGTAGAAGATAAGATTAGAGAGAGTCGCCTTAGATGGTTTGGTCACATAAAACGGCGACCTTACGATGACCCGGTTAGGAGAGTAGAGGTATTAGATTTGACTTATGTTAAGAAAGGTAGGGGTAGACCTAAAAAGACTTGGTTAGAAAATATTAGGAATGACCTTTCTTTATTACATTTAAACGAGAATTTGACTTTTATTAGGACACAATGGAGAAAAAGGATTCATGTAGCCGACCCCACGTAGTGGGATAATGGCTTGATGTTGTTGTTGTTGTTGTTGTTGTTGTATTATTTGTCCATTTAATAATTTGCTTTACTTTACCCTTTTCCTTCGTAGGAAGAGTTCTCAAATTAGGGCACTAATTTTTTATATGTCCAGGTTCCCTACATCTAAAGAAAATAATGTTAGAAGAAATCTTACCATTCTTACCCTTTTTACCTTTGTTTCACTTTTGTTGATGCTTATGCTTGTGCTTTAGTAAGCTTTCCAATTTGCTTGTTAACTCATCACTTTCATCATCTACTAAGCCAATTTTCCCCATGTCTTCAGCTTTTAGCACTATCGTTTCACCTGCATCCAAAAGTTTTTGACCCAAACTTTATTCGTAGGCAATGAGTGGGCCAATTAAATTATAAATAGAATATTCATTTAAATTTTTTTATTCACAAATAACAATAACTTTGGCATCAAACTTATCAAGTAGACAACATAGAATTTTATTGACTTTTTTAAAGTTTAAAAATTCTTTACCTAAAGCATGCAATGATGTCACGATTCGAATAAACCTAGTATACATGACTAAGATCGTCTCATAAGATTTCATACAAAAAAGTTCATAATCATGCATTAAAATATTCAACTTGGATTGCTTGATTTCACTAGTGCCTTCGTATATGGTGTGTAATTTATCCCAAATTTCTTTACTAGTAGTGCACGTGGATACTAACATATAATCTTTAAAATTTAAAGCATAAAAAAATAGTTTAACGATTTTGCGTTCAATTGAGCATTGATTTGTTCTTACCTATTCTATTAATTAAAAGAACTATCAGTTTTAATTCCATCTATAACATGTGACGGTAAAGAATAATCAGTTAAAATAATATGCCACATTCGATAATCAATTGATTACAAGAAAGTAGACATACGAATTTTTCAAAAATAAAATATAATATTTATAAATAAAGATGATCTAGTGATTGAATAACCTTCCATAATATTATGATTACAAAAAGTAGTCATGGATCGAAATTCAAAAGTTCTAAAAAAACTAGATTTTATGAATCCAACTCTGATATCACTTGAAAGTTCGTTAGGGATGTTAAGCCCTTATGAACTAGCCCAAGGCTAACCAAGAGTGGGGTGAATTAGTATTTTTAAAAAAATTTCTCAATCAAAAATACAAACTTAAACCAAATCAAAATTCACAACAAAGAAAATCAAAGTGCAAAAATTAAATGCATAAATAATAAAGGAAAGATCACACCAGATTTATAGTGGTTCGGTCAAACCTTGACCTACGTCCACTCCTCGGAGGCACCTTCCGAGTATTTTACTAAACTCAGTGTCTCTCTTTTATCCCCCACAGTTAGGCGGAGAAGCCCTTATAAATCACTTCCACCTTCCCCGGTGTGGCAGAGTAGCTGGGTCCTTTGACACCAAAAATATATTCTTCTTCCCAAAACTTCCCTCAAAACTAACCTTGAATCTGATGGTACTAAGGCGCAAGCTTGTTCGAGCAACCGTGTGAAACCCCCTCTATACTCTCTTGAAACCCCCTCCAAGGATCTTCTCCCTCTCTCAAAACTCCACCCTTTCCTCTCTCCCTTTCAAGCTCTCTTATCAAGTTTTCTATAGAAGAAATGAAGCCTCAATGGCTGCCAAAGACACTTTCTAAGTCTTTGACAAAGCTTAAATAGAAGAGCTCCAAAAAAGCTCTTAAATGCACCAAACTGACATTATCGTCCAGGACGATCGTCGGATCGTCCCGTACGATATGCTTAAAAAGAGAGATTTCAAAAACCCTAAAAGCTCCATTTCAGCACCAAATATCATCGAGGATGATCGTAGGATCATCCCGTATGATGCGCTTAAAAAGAGGGCTTCATAAAACCCTAAAAACTCAATTTTGGTGCCAAAAATCATTTTGGATGATCACATGATCGTCTAGTACGATGTGCAGAATTTGACCTGATAGTCTAGGATGATATTAGGATAGTTCAGGACGATTAGTACAAAAATGTACAGATCATCCAGGATGATATTGTGGATCTTCAGTGATAATTAGAAGAAAAATTTTGGTATTTCATCTTGGAAAATTTAGGAAAATTAAGTATGACAGCAAATATCGTCCTGTACGATATATAGATCGTCTAGGATGATCAGATTGAAAAATTTAACCATAATTAATCCCATAATCACAGGATTAATTTAGGTATTATTTGTATTGATCGTCCTGGATGATATAATCGTCCGGGATGATTAAAATAAAAATTTAAACTTAAATCTTTGCCTAAATTATCATTGGCGGCTCTTTTCCAAGATCATAAAGGATCATCCTGGATGATCCAAAATCGTCCAGTTCAATTAGTTCAAAACTTGATCTTCTGGATTTGAGTAGAACTCACTCCCTTGAGTGTGTGTGTGCATGGTCACCAAGCAAGCATACTCCCTTACAGAACTTGACTCAAGAAATCAAAAATTATATCAATGAATATTACAGACCCTTAACATCATAAAATTATTCAACCAAATCTTGAGCTCTTGTTCTTTGTTTGATGTTGCATGGTATTTCTGAAATGTTAATATACACACAAACAAATATAGAATAAAAAATACTATGAGATATAAAGATGTTTGTTATCATCAAAAATATAAAACTCGTGAGCTCGAGTCATAACAGGCATAATCTTGTATATCCTCCATCTTCACATTAGTCTAGAAATCTTACAGTGAGAACTTCTAATCCTCCTTTGAATCAGCACCCATTAGGGGTTAATCGACACTAAAATTCATAAATTAGTCAGCCTCATTATCTGACAGGGAGAGGATTTGGCAGCCTAAGATTGATCCTACTTTAACTGGGTTAATGAATCAGAGGAATAACACAGTGGATGAAAGATTAAGGAAGATGAAGTCCATAATAGAAATATCTCCTTTTAAAGTATATACTCCAACATATCCACACCATATGGAAGGCAAGCCAATAGAAGAGATTGTGGATCATCTAAAAGAAAGGTTCCACCAGATCGATGAATAAGAAGCTTTAGAGGATGATGAAATGAATGAAGAGATGTCAGATAGTGTTAACATGGTCGACACTTAGTCATCTCTATAAAGATAGAGTGCTTGGGTTTAGACTTTTGTTAGAAAGTATTTGATTCATCTCTCTTCATGGGAATGTATCCTTGTCCTAAATTTTAAAAGAAAGAAGTTGTGATTGACTACATCAAATGTTCGGAGATCGATGAGCTTATAAATGACCAAAACTATTAAAAAAAAAGTATATCCCCTCCCTTCCATCTCATGTGTGTGCGTATAAAACTATTTTAAATTTAAATCTATATCAATAGTAAAATTGGCTTAGAAATAAAAAATCTAATCAAATTTCCTGCAATTTTATATCCTATAGGTATCATTATCATAATTATAATTATGTTCGATGATTCTTTTAATTAAGTTGTCATTTCTATCAAAAGAAATTGGGTTTATTTTGTACATTTTTCTTCTTTATATATGAGAGTGAGTTTTCTTCTCTTGTGTTTGGAAGGTAATCTTACAACTGAGAATTATTTTTAGGGTTTTAAAAGGAAGCCCCTTATATATATAAAAGTGTATCAAAAAATAAAATAAGTGAGTGGCTTCCTTTCAAAATAATAAATATCAGAAAACCAATTTTCTCTAGATATTTTTCTTGATACTTGATTTTGAAAATCTCGATATCATGTTCATCTTTATGCATTGATATATTATTAAATATAAAATATCAAGCAAGAAAATAAAAATATTAATTTTCTTTTCCTTAATTATTCTTCTAAAATAGGTTAAATTTAAAAATATAAATGAGATCCCAGTTTAACTTCTAAGGCAGTTAATCTGGGTCCTAATCATTGGTTGATGTTTCCATCGTAGTTCAGCATTACATTCACTCCTCTATGAGTAGTGAAATGATATGTTATATCGGGTTTCCTAACAATTTATCAAGCACAAGATGGTTTCCTGATAAATGATGAACTACCAGATGAGCAAATCATGAAACTCGAGTTGAATGAGAAGTTCACAAGGGAATTCTAGTTTGATGGTACTACTTCTAGTCGATAAAGAACATCAAATGATATTTCCCAGTGTAAGATAATTGCCTGATAAATGATGAGCTACCAGATGAACAAACCATCGAGTTGAATGAGAAGTTTATCTAGAAATTCTATTTTGACGCTACTTCTTCCATTTCGTAAGGAGAATTAGATGATATTTCCCAAGGATAGGCCAATATTGGTATAATATTCATCAAACCAGATAAAGGTATGATGTATAACTTATACCATATGTCAGAACCCTACATGAATAATGAACTGAGAATGAGGCTCTAATATCTAGATTAGAATTGAAAATTCTAAATGGGATTGAAGAGATCAAAATCTTTGGAGATTCGTGGCTTCTGATTAATCAGGTAGCTATAATTTATAAAGCATTGAAAGATATTCTGGTTCCTTATTAATAATATATGATTCTAAACATGACATTATATAGAATTCCCTGTGGAAAGAATTCTACGGTGAGCACTTTTGGTAAGTTAGTTAAGGCACTATCATATTCTGGGGAAAACTTAATTTTGATAGAAGAGCAAGGTCGGCAAGTTCTGTCTCATGTAGATTTTGAATTTCTAAGCAGAAAATCCCAAGCTGAGGTGAAATTTATTTTAATAGTAGATGATGAAGCAACAGGCAGGAGAAAACTATTCATTGAATACTTACGAGAAAACAAGCTCCCTTTGGAGAAGTCAAATGTAGATCTTATCAAAAGACAATTGTTATCCTATACTCAGATTAATGATACCTTGTACAAAAGATGATTCGATCAAATGTGGTTGTGGTATCTGAATAAATCAGAAGCACGGAAGATCCTGGAAGACGTATATGCTGGATAATGTGTTGTACGTCAATCCGAGCCAAAGATGAGTGCTTCCTTTGAGAAAAGTTGAAGCTCATAAAGTTCTAAAGTTTTTTAAAGAGAATGTCGTGTATCGGTTCGGTGTTCCTCACCGGATTATCTTAGATAATGGTCCTTCATTCAAAATTACTCAAATAATTAATTTTTCTATATGTCACAATATCAATTGGAGACACTCAACTGTCTATTACCCTTGGGCAAATGGATTCATAGAGGCCTTCAATGAAATCCTGGTTTAGATCTTAAAGAAGACCTTAGACAATAACAAGCATCAATGGAATGAGATGTTGGTTGAAGCTTTGTGGGCTTACCGAACAACGTATAGAACTCTAACTCAATCTACATCATTTGCTTTTGCCTTTGGTGGAGAGGTTGTTATCCCTTTGGAAGTACAACTACTTTCACTCAAAGTCTAAGTAAACTACAAGGTTACCTCATAACAGAATGTTAAAATCAAGTTAGAAGAGCTTGAAGGTTTGAAATAGAAGCATTTGTAGACTCAATAGAACCTCGAGTTATAAAAAGATCCAGGCTTGCGACAAGTAACATAATCATAAAACATATCCCCATTCGAGTCGCTAGAAAAATTTGTGAGAAAATTTTTATTTAAAAATGTTTTATATGGTTTAAGTCCCACAATATAAGCTTTATTTGTATTTTGATATTTTCTTTCGATTAAATCTACATAGTTAAACATTATATCACTCCGAGGGGTAAACTAATGTTTTACTTTCTATTTGAAAAAAATAAATTACAATTTATTTTCCTAATCATATGTGGCATAAGGAATATATAATTCATCCCAAGGATGAAAAGCATATTATCATATCATTCCGATTACAGAAATAAATCTTAAATTTATTTTCATAATCAAATATAAAAGATATTTGATCTGCTGTAAAAGCAAATCAAATATCCACATATCTTTTGATTATGAAATTAAATTTAATATATATATAAAGTAAATTTTACATTCATAGATTTTCCACTACCTTAGAAATTAATCTAAGATAGGATTTATTTTATTCTGGGATCTAGACTCCCTATAAGAGAAAGCCCCTATATTTAATTACATCTCCTAAGAGAATACTCTTGATTAAAATGAGACTAAATTATTTAAAAATCCATGCAAGTTTAAAGAAATATTTGGGCTAATTAATTTTTAATGTACAAACTTTAGATCATAAATTCTAACATTGAATTTGAAGATCTTTTATTTCAATTAAAGAAGTGGCTAGAGTCAACTGCTAACTAACTATCCTAATCATAACAATCGTCGCCTGAATGCAAGATTTAGAAAGTTTTATCCTAGGAATCAAGGAATGTTCATGAAATCAAATCGATGAAATACAACATGCTTACAAAGAAAATAAAATCTACATGTATGATATAAATGATGCATGAATGACAATGTATAAAAGATTGACAAACCATACGGCTAAGCATATTCCTAATATTAGGGTTGTTGCAACCTAGAGTATTCACAGCGGTAGAGAAATATATAGTTTAACATCTTAGCATTGTACGAAGATCTAGACACAATCAGATAAGTGAGAGGGTGTAGCGTTCATAAGAGATACCAGAGTTTTTTCGTGAAAAACCCCTGAAAAGGGGGAAAAACCATGGGGCATGGCCTAGTTTGAATGAATCCACTAGTATTTGTAGTCGATTACAAATGAGGCCTTATTAGGGAGAAGGCCTTGGATTGATGTCACAAATGTACATCATATAGAGCGTATTACATGGTGGGGGTTACAATAGATGTATTTGTTTTGTCAGCACGACCATAGTCGATAGGATGGAGGTCGAAAAGACCGTTGTCTGGTGATGGAGGTCGGAAGGACCATAGTAGGCGACGGAGGTCGGGAAGACAGTAGTCGGTAGGAGACCGGGGTCTGAATGATCGTTGTCTGGTGATCGATGTCAGAGTGACCATAGTAAGCGACGGAGGTCGGGAGGATCATAGTCGGCAGGAGACCGGATCTGAAAGACCGTTGTCTGGTGATGGTGGTCAGAGTGACCATAGTAGGCGATGGAGGTCGGGAGGACCGTAGTCGGTAGGAGACCGGGGTCTGAAAGACCATTGTCTGGTGATGGAGGTTGGAGTGACCATAGTAGGCGATGGAGGTTGGGAGGACCGTAGTCGGTAGGAGACCGGGGTCTGAATGACCGTTGTCTGGTCATGGAGGTTGGAATGACCATAGTAGGCGACGGAGGTCGGGAGGACCGTAGTCGGTAGGAGACTGGGGTCTGAAAGAACGTTGTAGTAGGCGGTACTCTGGTAGAACTCTAGGTGTCAGGTAGTGGCCTAGCAGAAGTCCGGACCTCATGTGGTGGTTCGGCGAAGCTCCGGTGGTGGTCCGGCGGTGGTCCGACGAATGTCTGGCGGTGGTCCGACGAGGCTCCGGCGGTACTCTGGCGAAGTTCCGGCGAGGGTGAGGGCCTCATGTGGTGGTCCGGCGAAGTTCTTGTGGTGGTCGAGGAGGAGCTTCTTCCTTCTCTTCTCCACTTCTCTTCTAGCTTGGATCCCCTCTTATGAAGAATGAGGGCTCTATTTATAGTTTTTCTGGAGTGGTATAGTTCATAAATAGGCGTGAGATCAGGGGAGAAAAGGGAGTGGTCGAATGGACGGCCGATATTGAATTATACGATTGTGCACCGTTCGTTAGACATTTGAAGGCCTTAGTGATGTCAGAATTTGGCGATCATAGGCTCGTTGGATTCGTCTCGTCGAGATGCTCGATTTGACTATAAGCTCGCTGAAATCAGGCACCATTTGGTAACTCAAATTGTGGTATGAGCTTTCCAACAGCACTTCGGGCGCTTGATTTGTGCTCATTTGGGCTCGGATTGAGTTGAATTTGGTGTCGTTGGGTTTGTATTTCCAAGACGCTTATTTTTACTATAAGCTTGCTAAAATCGAAGTTCAAGTGATCCCATATTTAAATTTTTGAAGTTTTCAACATGATGTTTGCCTCAAGATTCATGCTCGATCAAGATAATTCTTTGATAACGTATTAGTTGTCCCCCTATTTTTGGATGTCGAAGCTCCAGGAGTCCAAAAAATATATGTTCTGAAATTTTACATTGGCCGAATCATAAAAAATTGTGTTCCAAAAGTTGAACATTTGCACAAACTTGCTCATAGAGGCCCCGTTGAGCTCTGAAAGTGTCAAAATTGAGTCCAGAACGTCGAAAAATGTATCCGAGGACCCCAAAAATGTCCGATTTGGACTTTCCGGGCCCGTAATTGGAGCCTAGAAGTGCTTGGCGGCCGAACTGGCCGGCAAACCAGCCGGCCGCCGGCAGCCAAGGCCGTCACCGCCAGTGAGTGCCTGCGCTGACGCGCGGGCTGGAGGGGAGTGTGACGCGCCTCATGAGAGGCGGTTTGATTTTTTTAAATATTTTTGTGGGCCCCACATGGATTTAAAAAATCCAAAAAAAAAATTCAAAAAAACCCCAAAAAATTCCTAAAAAATTTGAAATTTGTAGAGAACTCTAGAAACTTCCCTTTCTCTCTCCAAAAAAGTACAAATAGGCCTCTAAGGCCTTTAGAAAAATTTCTCCTCTTCTTCTCCCTCTATTCTTACAATTGAGGCTTTCTCTTGATTCTCTAAGGCCCCTCTCTTTACAAGGAAGTACGGATATTCCCCCTTCTCCCTCTATTCTTACAATTGAGGCTTTCCCTTGGTCTTCCAAGGCCCCTCTCTTTGTAAGGAAGTCTGGAGATTTTCCCTTCTCCCTCTATTCTTATAATTGAGGCTTTCCCTTAGTCTTCCAAGGCCCCTCTCTTTGCAAGAAAGTCTGAAGATTTTCCCTTCTCCCTATATTCTTACAATTAAGGCTTTCCTTTGGTTCTCCAAGGCCCCTCTCTTTACAAGAAAGTCCGGAGATCCCTCATTCTTCCTCTATTCTTCTAGATATCCTGCGGAGTTCTGATGTTAGTTGTTTGGAGATGGAGGTCGGAGAGACCGTTGTAAGGAGGGAGGTTGAAAAGACTGTTGAAGTGTAGAAACCTGGCGTCGGGTAGAAATACGGTGTCAGGTAGGAGGTTGACGGTGAACAGAAGTCCAATGAAGGGTAGAGACTTGGCGTCGAGTAGAATTCTGACATCGGGGAAAAGTACGATGACGGGTAGAAATTCAATGTCGAGTAGAAGCCCAATAAAAAGTCCATCGGCAGGCAGAAGTATGACGACGGGTAGTAGTCCGACGATAGGCAGTCCGTAGTCGGGTAGGGATACAGCGTTGGGTAGAAGACCGACGAAATTCCGTCGAGTGGCAGAAGTCCGACGACGGTTAGTAGTTTGACGGCACGCAGAAGTCCGACGCCGGGTAGAAGACCGATGAAAGTCCATTGACGGGCAGAAGTTCGACAATGGTTAGTAGTACGACGGCAGGCAGAAGTCCGATGACAAGTAGAAGTCCGTTGATGAGCAGAAGTCCGACAATGGGGAGAAGTTCGACGTCGGGTAGAAGTATTGTATCGGGTAGAAGACCGATGAAAGTTCATCGACGAGCAGAAATCCGATGACGAGTAGAAGTCCACTGAAGAGCAGAAGTCCGACGTCAGGTGGAAGTATTGTGTCAGGTAGAAGACCGACGAAAGTTCGTCAACGGGGCACAAGTCCAATGATGGGAGGAAGCTCTGCGTCGGGTAGAATCCCAATGAAAGTATAACGATAGGGAGAATTCTGGCATTGTGTAGAAGTCCAACGATGGGAGAAAGCTATGCGTCGAGCAGAAGTCTGATGAAATTTATGCTAGGTAGAATTCCGGTAATAGGAAGATGCTTGACGTTGGACAGAAGTCTGATAACGGGATGAAACCCGATAAAAGTTTGACGACGGGCATGAGTCCGACGTGGGCAGAAGTACGGTCTTAGGCAGAAGACCGATGAAAGTCCATCAACAGGCAGTAGTCCGTCGACAGGTAGAAGTCCGCTGAAGAGCAGAAGTCAGACGACAGGGAGAAGTCCGACGTCGACTAGAAGTACTGTCGAGTAGAAGACCGATGAAAGTTCGTCGATGAGCAGAAGTCCGACGACGAGTAGAAGTCTACTGACGAGCAGAAGTCCGACGACGGGGAGAAGTCCGACGTCAGGAAGAAGTACTGTGTCGGGTAAAAGACTAACGAAAGTTCATCAACGAGCAGAAGTTCGACGACGAGTAGAAGTTTGCTAACGAGCAGAAGTCCGACGACAGGTAGAAGTCCGACGTCGGATAGAAGACTGACAAAAGTTCATCGAAGAGCAGAAGTATGACGATGAGTAGAAGTCCGCTGACGAGAAGATGTCCGACGACATGGAGAAGTCCGACGTCGTGTAGAAGTACAACATCGGGTAGAAGACCGACCGACGAAAGTTCATCGACGAGCAGAAGTCCGACGACGAGTAGAAGTCCGCTGACGAGCAGAAGTCCGATGACGGGGAGAATTCTGACGTCTTATAGAAGTACTGTGTCGGGTAGAAGACTGACGAAAGTTCATCGACGAGCAGAAGTCCGACGACGAGTAGAAGTCCGCTGACGAGCAGAAGTCCGACGACATGTAGAAGTTCGACGTCGGGTAGAAGTACAACATCGGGTAGAAGACTGACAAAAGTTTTTCGATGAGCAGAAGTTTGATGACGAGTAGAAGTCTGACGATAGGGTGACGTCTGATGTCGGGTAGAAGTACAACGTCGGGTATTAGTCCGTTGAAAGTCCTACAAGGCAAAAGTTCAGCGATAGAAGGAAATTCAACATCAGGTAGAAATTTAACTTTATGCAGAAGTTCGATGGAAGTCCATTGATGGCATTCTGGTGACGTTAACCAAGGATGTATAATCTATCCAAGGTTATTTGTCAGAGCCTTTGCTCGATGATATTAACCGATATTGGATCCACCAATGATATAAGACCTATCCGAGGTTGTATGTCAGAGCCTTTGCCTGATGATGTCAACCTGTGTGGAAGAGGTCGAGAGAATACACCAATGATGTAAGACCTATCCGAGGTTGTATGTCAGAGCCCTTGCTCGATGACGTTAACCTGTGTGGAAGAGGTCGAGAGAATCCACCAAGGATTTAAGACCTATCTGAGGTTGTATGTCGGAGCCTTTGCTCGACGACGTTAACCTGTGTGGAAGAGGTCGAGAGAATCCACCAATGATGTAAGACCTATCCGAGGTTGTATGTCGGAGCCTTTGCTCGACGATATTAACCTGTGTGGAAGAGATCGAGAGAATCCACCAAGGATGTAAGGCCTATCCGAGGTTGTATGTCGGAGCCTTTGCTCGACGACGATAACCTGTGTGGAAGAGATTGATAGAATCCACCAAGGATGTAAGACCTATCTGAGGTTGTATGTTAGAGCCTTGCTCGATGACAATAACCTGTATAGAAAAGGTCGAGAAGATCCACCAAGGATGTAGGACCTATCCGAGGTTGTATGTCAAAGCCTTTGCTCGATGACGTTAACCTGTGTGGAAGAGGTCGAGAGAATCCATCAATGATGTAAGACATATCCGAGGTTGTATGTCGGAGCCTTTGCTTGACGATGTTAACCTGTGTGGAAGAGGTCGAGAGAATCCACCAAGGATGAAAGACCTATCCGAGGTAGTATGTCGGAGCCTTTACTCGATGATGTTAACTTGTGTGGAAGAGGTTGAGAGAATCCTCCAAGGATGTAAGACCTATCCGAGGTTGTATGTCAGATCCTTGCTCGATGATAATAACCTGTGTGGAATTGTTTGAGAGAATCCACCAAGGATGTAGGACCTATCCGAGGTTGTATGTCAGAGCCTTTGCTCGACGACGTTAACCTGTGTGGAAGAGGTCGAGAGAATCCACCAAGGATGTAAGACCTATCTGAGGTTGTATGTCGAAGCCTTTGCTCGACGACGTTAACCTGTATGGAAGAGGTCGAGAGAATCCACCAAGGATGTAGGACCTATCCTAGGTTGTGTGTCAGAACACTGCTCGATGATGTTAACCAGTGTGGAAGAGGTCGACATAATCCACTAAGGATATAGGACCTATCCGAGGTTGTATATCGGAGCCTTTGCTCGACGACGTTAACCTGTGTGGAAGAGGTCAAGAGAATTCACTAATGATGTAGGACCTATCCGAGGCTGTATGTCGGAGCCTTTGCTCGACGACGTTAACCTGTATGGAAGAGGTCGAGTGAATCCACCAAAGATGTAGGACCTATCCGAGGTTGTATGTCAAAGCACTGCTCGATGATGTTAACTTATGTGGAAGAGATCGAGAGAATCCACTAAGGATGTAGGACCTATCCGAGGTTGTATGTCGGAGCCTTTGATCGACAACGTTAACCTGTGTGGAAGAGGTCGAGAGAATCCACCAAGGATCTTAGACCTATCCGAGGTTGTATGTCAGAGCCTTTACTCGACGACGTTAACCTATGTGGAAGAGGTTGAATCGGATCCCCCTGGGATTGATTTTGTCTTGATTTGGAGGGGGAGAACGCCGCGTGTATCCCGAATCAAGGGTAAATAATGGTCTATTTTTTGACCGTTACTGTCTTTTTGAGGTCGAGATTAAGACCTTGTCCAATAAGTAGAAGTCTGATAAGGGACTATATATAGCTTTCAGAAGCATCATTGCATTTGCTAGGAGTTTCTTTATATATCATCTTGATATTGAAAGCATTAGAGGATCTTTTTAATCATTATTAGAGTCAAAGTTGCCCCCCAGTCCGCATCTGATTCTTACAAAATTGATGCAGCAATGACTGATGTCAAGAAGTTGATAAGGGCGATCTTTTGAGATTGGAGCAATAATTTCCTCCCAGTCGGGAATCACTTTCTCACATATGGCGCCAAACTGTTGCGTCCTGGAGTATTCACGGCGGTAGAGAAATATATAGTTTAACGTCTTAGCATTATACGAAGATCCAGCACACAATCAGATAAGTGAGAGGGTGTAGCGTTTATAAGAGACACCAGAGTTTTTACGTGGAAATCCCCTGAAAAGGGGGAAAAACCACGGGGCCTGGCCTAGTTTGAATGAATCCACTAGTATTTGTAGTCGATTACAAATGATGCCTTCTTAGGGAGAAGGCCTTGGCTTGATGTCACAAATGTACATCATATAGAGTGTATTACATGGTGGGAGTTACAATAGATGTATTTGTTTTGTCAGCACGATCATAATCGATAGGATGGAGGTCAGAAAGACTGTTGTCTGGTGATGGAGGTCAGAAGGACCATAGTAGGCGACGGAGGTTGGGAGGATCATAGTCGGTAGGGAGACCGGGGTCTGAGTGACCGTTGTCTGGTGATGGATGTCGGAGTGATCATAGTAGGCAACGGAGGTAGGGAGGACCGTAGTCGGCAGGAGACTGAGGTCTGAAAGATCGTTGTCTGGTGATGGAGGTCGTAGTAACCATAGTAGGCGACGGATGTCGGGAGGACCGTAGTCTGCAGGAGACCGGGGTCTGAAAGACCGTTGTCCGGTGATGGAGGTCGGAGTGACCATAGTAGGCGACGGAGGTCAGGAGGACCGTAGTCAGCAGGAGACCGGGGTCTGAAAGACCGTTGTCTGGTGATGGAGGTCGGAATGACCATAGTAGGCGACGGAGGTCGGGAGGACCATAATCGGCAGGAGACCAGGGTCTGAAAGACCGTTTTAGTAGGGCGGTACTCTGGCAGAACTCTAGGCGTCAGGTAGTGGCCCAACAGAAGTCTGGGCCTCAGGTAGTGGTCCGGCGAAGCTTCGGCGATGGTCTGGCGAGGGTCCGGCGGTGGTCCGGCGAGGCTCGGAGGTTTTCCGGTGAGGGTGAGGGTCTCATGTGGTGGTCCGACGAAGTTCCGGCGGTGGTCCGGCGAAGTTCCTGTGGTGGTCGAGGAGGAGCTTCTTCCTTCTCTTCCTTCTCTTCTCCTCTTCTCTTCTTGGTTGGACCCCCTCTTATGAAGAATGAGGGCTCTATTTATAGTTTTGTTGGAGTGGCATAGTTCGTAAATAGGCGTGAGATCATGGGCGAATAGGGAGTGGTCGAATGGACGGCCGATATTGAATCCTACGATTGTGCACCGTTCGTTGGACATTTGAAGGCCTTAGTGATGTCAGAATTCGTCGATCTTGGGCTCGTTACATTCTTCTCGTCGAGCCACTCGATTTAACTATAAGCTCGCTGAAATCGGACAACGTTTGGTAACTCAAATTGTGGTATGAGCTTTCCAACAGCACTTCGGGCACTTGATTTGGGCTCATTTGGGCTCGGATTGAGTTGAATTTGGTGTCGTTGGGTTTGTATTTCCAAGACGCTCAGTTTGACTATAAGCTTGCTAAAATCGAAGTTCAGGTGATCCCAGATTTAATTTTTGAAGTTTCCAACATGATGTTTGCCTCGAGATTCATGCTCGATCAAGATAATTCTTTGATAACGTATCAAGGGTTATAAATGACCTAATTTATACACATAAAACTTTTACTCATGTTTTCATTAATTTATTTGTAATTTTATCATATCTTTTTTATGAAGTATTAATTTAATTAATCACCACATCAAACTTTTCGATCACAAACTAGTCGAATTTTGAGTTTAAAATCATTAACATAGCTTCAAATCTCTTTTTGCTTTCTCACAATAAGTAAATCTTCCCATAATAGAAAATCTAATTAAAAAACTAACACAGATGAGAGCATAAAAGTCATCCATGTCATCAGGATTTGAAACACTGTAACTATGGCTACTGATTGTTTCATCCACATTTTCATCTTCTATATCAGATACGTACTGTTCACAAGCTAAGTCAATTACACGTTAAAGCTAGTAAATATGTAAAAGGTGACATCCTTAATTTTTAATCTTCTCTAGAAAAAAGGTCCACATGCCCTGCCAAATGAAATAATAGCTCATTCTTAGGTATCATGGCATAAATAAATGATTTTCAGAAGTTTTTGTGGCATAAGACAAATGCAATTTTATTATTTATGTGAGAGAGAGAGAGAGTGAAGAGTAGACCAAGGGATGCATGGCGAAGCAGGAAAGAAAAAAGCAATGGGGCAGTGATGCTGGCGGTGAAAGGCTAGGGCAGCCAAGGCGGAAGCGGCGCAAGCATCAATGAGGAAAATAGTGATGCAAATGCAAATGGATATTAACGTCTTAATCTTAGCAGCTGTCGAGGCTTTGATAGAGCTGCTCGCCGCTGTGGGCGATGCAAGAAAGCAGAGCTTCTGAGTTACCCTTCGGCTACTGGGAAGTAGGCTATTTCCTTGACCTCATATGCTTTGACTTTCTCTTCAGATTTTAAGTAAACAAATATGGATGAAGCTAGCTTGATTTCCAGAATGGCGTGCTTCTTTTTAGTTTACACTTCAAGAATAAGGAAAGAAGAAGAAGAACGCCCTGAGCCAGATGTTTTCTGGATGAGCCTGTTAGAAGCGGATTCCCTCTACGTTTGGTTTGCTGATCCTCGTGTTACTTCCCATATTTTTTCTCTATTCGATTTTGTTAACCTGTTTTTCCTTTTTCTGTGTTCTCTTTCACCTTCTTGGTGGGTTCTTTTAGGGTTTCTGCTATTTTGTTATTAGCAATTATTTTTTTGTTATTTTCATGGATTCTTTATCTGATTTTCCTCCTCTAAAATCAGATCTGAAGTCTTCTATTGTTTCAAAGGTTTTCCCGTCAGGAATTAAAGCGTGGAATAGAGTATTGACTTCTGATCAATCTTCATCCAAACCTTTCTCTGTTTCTTTTTTACCTTCTTCTGATAATTTTGCTTTGTTCTCTAAAGGTGATGTCTTTGCTGCTTCAGTTAAATGGGGACTCATGCTTCTTGGATACTCGTTGGGTAAGAGGCCTTATTTTGAAGTTTTAAAATCTGTTATGCATAAGGTCTGGAAACTGAAAGGTAGCTTTATCCTTCTTGCTTTGAATGAGGGTTTTTTTCTGATGAAGTTTACTAGTCCGGAAGTCTATGAACTTATTTGGTCTGGTGGACCTTGGTTTTTCTTCGGAAAACCTTTTTTTAGCCAGAAATGGTCCCCTCTTTTTTTGACCTAGTGTGAAGAGTTTACGTCCATACCTTTATGGGTCAAATTTCTAGATTTACCTTTAGTTTGCTGGACAACGGAAGACATTTCTAAGATTGCTAGTTTGATTTGGGTTCCTATTGCTGTTGATTCTTTAACTGCAGAGCAAACGAGACTCACGTTTACTAGGGGTTGTATTTTAATTTCTAAGGATTCTATCCTTCCTGATGAAGTTAATATTTCTATAGCTGGTAACTTTTTTTCTTTAAATAGCTGGTAAATTTTTTTCTTTAAAAGTTGTTTACGATTGGAAGCCTACTCCCTGTCAAGGTTGTGGTTCAATTGTTCATCCGTCTAACTTGTGTCTGACTCAGCCACCACAGCATACGAAGGTGGCTAGTGATAAATCGGTTCGGGAGTAACAGGAAGGCTTTCAGAAACCAATTAGAGGATGAAGTAAAGTCAGAAAGATTTGGAATGTTGCTTCAAGTTCTGTAAGATCTTCTTTTAAACAACCTCAAAACTTTTCTCAAAAGAAAGATCAAAATCCTTCTAATTCTTCTGATTCGCATGTTCTTTCTAAATCTTTATTAAACTCTAAAGAGATTTCCTTAAAAGGATTTTTATATTCTGATATTATTTTAGCTTCTTATAGTTCTCAAGAAATTTTAAATACTGTTTCTGAAACTTTGGGAGAAGCGGTAATTTTGATTGTAAATTCTGAGAAATTGGCTATATCATCTGCTAATGAGATATTACCCAATTTAAATCTATCTACTTATGAGATTATCACTAAACTCAATTTAAATAATACTTTGGGGTTTTCTAATGATCCTTCTATGTCAAGATTGTTGAGATGTTGCTACTTAGTTTTGCATGTTTGACATTCTTGCAACTTATGTGTTTTTTATGATTCCAAATATTATTATTTTTAATGTTATTTCTCCTAACATATTTTGAAAGAATTATTTTGCTCTTGAAATGTACTAACATTTCAGAAAAATCATACTCTGAATTGTTGAAGAATTCGAATCAAGAACAGTTTAGAGTTTATTATAATCGTAGTCTGTATTTTTTATTTTATTGAGTCTGAGAGAGTGTGATTATAGTTGAGTAACTAAGCACACACACACCAGGGGGAGGGTTTTAAAATTCACATTTTTAAACTGATCGTATTGTACGATGTTACTTCTTACGGGATGATCTGTTAGTTTTTGTCCCTAATGAGCAGTCGAACGAATAGAAATGATAAAATTATTTTCTAAGTATGGATCGTATGGGATGAAAATTTATTTTCGTACTGGGACGAACGTCTCTGTTCTTTCTTCGAATGAAGATTGTACTGACGATATTTAATTTTGTCCCAGTACGAACGTCTCTGTTCTGACCTCGGAAGCATATCATACGGGACGATATTTATGATAATCCTAGGACGAAAGCCTCTTTTTTGTCTTTGAACGAAGATCCCACAGACGATATTTAATTTCTTCACGAGACAAACGTCTCTGTTCTGTCCTCGGATGCATATCATACAGGATGATATTTATGATTGTCCCAGGAAAAAAGCCTCTGCTCTACCTTTGAACAAAGATCGTACTAACGATATTTAATTTCATCCCAGGATGAACGTCTCTATTTTATTTTCATTCAGTTTGTCCTGACTTTTCATACAAACAAACTTTGAAATATTTTTATTCATATCAGACAAACTTGGTTCGTACCGGATGATGATTGTGTATGAAATGAGTTCGTATCAATTCACAATGGGTTCGTACGCAAAAGTATTTGAACTATTCGTACGTACGAACACATGATCGTACAGACGATTGTGGACGGTCAAAATTTGAAAAATTTAGTTTTCTGGACTATTTTTTCATATCTTTTGTATAAAAGGTCCACTAAAAACTGTCAGTTTATCTTTTTTCATTTGGTCTTCGTGATTTATAAAGGGCAATTGAAGGAGAGAGTGTGAGAGAGTATTTGAGAGAGATTTCTTCCTAGTGGAGCGTGAAGGGTTCACAAGGTTACTCAAGGGTAAGGATGTTTGTGTGTGATTTGTGTTTCTTCACTCTTTCTCTTATCTTTCTAGATTGCTCATGTGAAGATCTTTCAAAAAGATCCAGTTCTCAGCTGACACTTGGAGAGTGTGAACAGCCGAAGGTTCCCTGCCTACTCTTGGAGAGTGTGAATAGTCGAAGGTTCTCTACCTACACTTGGAGGGTGTGAAATGGCAAAGGTTCTCTGCCTATACTTGGAGGGTGTAAAAGGACAAAGGTTCTTTGCCTACACTAGGAGGGTGTGAGAGGACGATGGTTCTCTACCGCACCTGAGATTGGTGGAAGAGAGTTTTATAAAGGCTTATTCGCCTTGTTGTGGGGGCAAAAAGAGAGTCACTTTGGTAATAGTGCAATACCTGAAGTGGGAGGCTTCAGGGAGTGAATATAGGTCATGTTTGACCGAACCACTATATACCTTTGTGTCTTTAATTTTTGCTGCTTATGTACATACTGCAAGTTTATTTTTTCGTGGTTGAAAATTTATTTTGAAAATTTTAAAATTAACTTGCTACGAATCTTTAATCGATTGCTAACTTTTAAATCCAAGAGTAATGTTTTAAATTACCAATTCACCCCCCTTTTGGTTAGCATTGGGACATTAATTTAGGTCTAACAACCTATTCTAGATTCAATAAGTGGAATCAGAGCTTTATTTCAAAAACATAAGTTTAGACTACTTTTTGATTAACGAGCATGACTACTTTTGGAATCTGGAACACACCTGAAGGGTATTCGATCACTATACCTCCTTTTTTTGGTAATATTTCTTTCGATTTTTTGAAAACACACATGTCTACATTTTTATAGTCATTAGATTATCATTTGTGGATCTTAGTTCAAGAAGGGTTAGAAAACTAACTAGATTAGTTGATGATATTATAGTTGATATTCACTTTGCAGATTGGACTGCAGAACAACATGAGTTAGCTCAACTAAATGCAAAGTGTTTAAACAGTTTCTTTTGTGCACTTAAGTCAAAAGACTACATGGGGTTTTCACTTGCAAAAGTGGAAAGAACATATTGGATAGACCTTGTATAACTTATGAAGGGACTAACGAAGTTAAGAATTCTAGATTAAACATCTTGTTACATGACTATGAATTTTTTTGCATGAAACCCAATGAATCTATTTCTAACATGTATGCAAGATTCACTCAGATAGTCACTTCTTTGTATGCATTAGGTAGGGAACTAACGAATGCTGAAATAGTTAATAATATTCTTCGTTGTTTGCCTACTGCATATGATGCTAAAATAACTGTAATTACTGAGTGTAAAGAATTAAATATTTACTCTATTGACAATCTTCTTGGATCACTAATTAATTACAAACAAGGAGTGAGTCAAAGAAAGATTAATGCAGGAGAGCCACGAAAGGAGAAAAATATTGCACTGAAAATGGAGGAGTCGGAGAGTGATCTAACATAACTTGAGAATGAGGATGACATTGCCTTAATGACTAGGCAATTTAAGAGCTTTTTGAAGAGGAAGCAGAAGAGATGCCGATAGTGGAATAGAGGTAAATTTTATAAGAATGTCAAGTTTTTAAATGATGTGATTTACTATGAATACAGAAAACCCGAACATGTAAAATCAAACTGCCCAAAACTTAAAGCCACTCCTAGCAAGGAGAAGGTAGAGAAGAAACCAAATGTGAAGAAGGACAAGAAGAAATTCCAAATAGCTTTTTGAGTGGACTCGGCTACGGATTCATCAGAAACTAAAAAGGATTATGAAGTCACCAACTTGTGCTTGATGGTCGATAATCTTGATCAGTCAGATCAAGAAGAGGTATATGAATTAACCTATGCTAAATTTAAAAAAAAATACATAATACATATATAAATCTAAAGAAAATGCATGCTAGTCTTAACTTAGAATTACAAGAATTGCTAAAAGAACATGAAATTCTTAGGAAAGATCATGCATTGATTGATAATAATTATATGAGCTTACTTGATGAATTTGATAACTTGAATAAGGAAAATGAGAATTTAAAATCATCTTATGTAGAGTTGTAAAAAGAATTTAAAAATTTTAAGGATGAATCAAAGAGTATAGAGCACTACTTGAATTATGATATTAATCTCTTTAAAGATTTGAACATATTTATGAAATTGAAAGTGCAAGCTCTCGAGAAAAATAGGAAACCCCCAACACTTGAAAATTTTATAAATCCTATTTTGAATCCAAAATTTTTACAACCTAGGAATAGACAGAGTAGTTATAGAAGATTGAGAAATCCATTTCCTAGAGTTAAATGTAATAGTTGTGGCATGATTGATCATATTTCACATACTTATACCTTACATAGAAAAATTCATTTAGTGTGGGAATCTAAGATGAATAAACCTAGACATATTATACATGTATCTATTTATAATTTTCCAAAAGATGAACCCAAACTTTTTTGGGTTCCCGGATCTAAAATTTGATTATTTTACATGCACGCTCTCATACAAGGCCTCATGAGAGCATTTGGTAAATAGACAGCGGATGCTCAAAGTATATGACTAAAAACACTACATAATTTATAACGCTGGAAGTTAGAAATGGAGGCAGGGTTACATTGGGAGATAACACCACTAAAAGTGGTTGGCGTAGGTATGATTGGAAATTTGAAAAACTTTTTTATTGAAAATATGCTACTAGTTGAAGGCTTAAAGCATAATATGTTGAGTATTAGCTAGCTATGTGATAAAGGATACAACATTAAATTTTTTTCTTACTAGCTACACATTAAGCCTAAATGGTAATGATGTTTTGTATGGTTTAAGGGTAAATAATGTTTATATGTTATATTTAAATTGTATCAAAACTCCTACTACTTTTTGTTTAAAAATTATTTCTGATGAGTCAAGGATATGGCATAGGAGACTTTGTCACTCTAGGATGAAAAATCTTAGGAGAATTACCCAAAAGAACTTAGTGAGAGGTATACCAAAACTAGACTTTACTAAGGATCACCTTTGTGATGCATGCCAATTAAGAAAATATGTGAAGTCCTCTTTTCAGTCCAATAAGGATCTTAGAACTTATAAACCATTTGATATTTTGTATATGAATCTTTTTGGACTAGTTGAAACTGTAAGTCTATGAGGGAAGATATACGGATTTGTTATAGTAGATAATTTTTTTATAATCACATGGGTTAAATTCTTATATCATAAGAGTGAATCATTTGAGGAGTTTAGAGATTTTTTGACTTGAATTCAGAGAAAATTAGGATGTGAGATTTTAACAATCCAAAGTGATCATGATGGAGAGTTTGAAAATAAGAAATTTGAAGAATTTTATAAGGAACAATGGATTGATCATAATTGTTTTGCATCTAGAACCCCTCAGCAGAATGGGGTAGTCAAAAGAAAGAATAAAACATTGATAGAAGTCGCTCGAGCCATATTGGCAGAATATTCACTTCCTAAATATCTTTGGGTTGAAGTGTTAGTATGACATGTTATGTTCTTAATTAATAGTGTGAACATTAGATAAAAATTAAACAAAATACCCTATGAGCTTCTTAAGGGGCGAACACCTAATTTATCATATTTGCATGTTTTTTGGATGTAAGGGTTCACATATAATAATGGAAAATCTACCTTAAAAAAATTTGATCCAAAATTAGATGAATGAATTTTTCTTAGATACTTTAGTGTTGAAAAATCTTATAGAGTATTTAACAAAAGAACTTTAGTAGTTAAGGAGACCACACATGTTGCATTTTATGAATCTAGAATTTTGGAAGAGTTGAATATTAAAGAGGATGAGATAAAAATTAACTCTCAAAAGATTGAGAAAATAAATTTGGATAAAAATTTGGAGATAGAAAACCCATTTCATAGAGAATTGAGATTTTCTAAAAACCACCTTAAGGAATTGATTTTTTTTTGTACCTTAAGAAATTTATTTTAGGTGAACCCAGTGAGGGTGTTAGGACTAGGCGTGGACTGAGCAAAGAAGCCAATCATTTAGCATTTATTTTTATGATTGAACCCATAAATGTAAATCGAGCATTTTCAGATAAGTTTTGGATTTCGATAATGAAAGAAGAATTAAATCAATTTATAAGGAATGATGTTTGAGAATTAATTGCAAGGCTAAATGATCAAAGTGTAGTTAGAACTAAGTGGGTATTCAAGAATAAAATGAATGACTAAAGATTTTGAAAGTTCCTTAGGGATGTTAAGCCCAATAGAACTGGCTCAATGCTAACCAAGAGGGGGGGTGAATTGGTATTTAAAAAATTCTTTAGGCAAAGCATGAATACAAACCAAATCACCACATAAAAAATAACCGTGGAAGAAAATAAATGCGGAAGCAGTAAAAAATAAGAACACAAGGGTTTATAGTGGTTCGGTCAACTCGACCTACGTCCACTCCCCGGAGGCGCCCTCCGAGTATTGCACTACAATCGTGACTCTCCTTTAGCCCCCACAGTGTCCGATCCCGATCGTCCAGCACATCGCCCTGAATTAGTGTGATCGATATTTATCGTCCAGAAGTAACTAAGGTTTTTGAATAGATTGTCCTGGACGATCCTGGGATCGTCCAGGACGATGTGATCGTATCAATCATCCTTAATTACTTCCTTGATTTGTCTGATTAATTAAGGTATAATTGTGAATATCGTCCAGGCCGATCCAAGATCGTCCTGGCCGATTGCCAAAAATACAGAATACCTTAATTGTTTATGGCGGCAATATCTTTCTATTTTGAGCATATCGTCCAGGACGATTGGCTAATGACGGCTGCCTTAATTAAGAACCCCTGATTAGAACTTTTGTTTTGAGCCTGATCGTCCAGGACGATGTAAATATCATCCTGGCCGATTTGATTAAAAACAGAAATTCTAACTCTCTCAAGTGTGTGTGTGTAGGGTTACTTTGCATTAGTCACACCAAATATTATAATTGACTCAAGAAGGAAAAAAATAAAATTACAGACTGACTCAACCCCAATCTACCCCATCTTGAGCTAGCTCCATTTTTTTGTCTGATCTTTGATTCCTGAAAAGTCAGTAGTAAAAGGCAGTCCAAGACAAATAAGAGTGTTTGCCGATCATCAAAACATAGTTCATAAACCTGAATTTGCAACAGAGTTGTCATTAGAAATAAGGCTAGATTAGTGGCTAAGGGGTATAACTAGATTGAAGAGATTGATTTTAAGGAGACTTTTGCCCCTATAGCGAGATTTGAAGCAATAAGGGTTTTGTTAGTCTTTGTCTGTTTTAAAGGATTTCAATTATTTCAAATGGATATTAAAAGTGCATTTTTGAATGAGTTAATTAAAGAGAATGTTTATGTTGAACAATCTCCAGTTTTTAAAAATTTAAAATACCCAAATCATGTTTTTAAATTAAAAAAAAAAAATTATATGGATTAAACAGGTACCTAGGGCTTAGTATAAGAGGTTGAGCACTTTCCTACTTGAGAGATCTTTTAAAAAAGGAAGTGTGGACACAACTATTTTTTTTTTGAAAAAATTAGAAGAGGATATTCTCATTACAAATTTATGTTGATCATATCATCTTTGGATCTACAAATAAAAATCTTTGTGATGGTTTTTCTAAAATAATGAGTAGTGAATTTGAGATGAGTCTAATGGAAGATTTGAGTTAGTTTTTAGGTTTTAACATTAAGCAAACTAAGGAAACATTTCTTAGTCAGTCAAAGTATGTTAAGGGCATCTTAAAAAGTATGAAATGGATAATGCTAAACCTGTTAGTACATCTATAAGTTCCTCGGTTCAGTTAGATAAGGACCCAAAGGGAAAATCATTTGATGAAAAGAAATTTAGAGGGATTATTAGATCTTTGCTTTACTTGACTGCTAGCAGACCCAATATTATGTTCAGTGTTTATTTGTGTGCTAGATTTCAATCAGATACAAAAGAATCACATTTGACAGCATTGAAAAAAAATTAAGATATCTCTTGGGAACTCAGAACTTAGGGATTTGGTATCTTAAGTTTAGCTCTTCATTAAAATAATTGGATATTCATATTCAGACTTTGCAGGTTGTAGGGTTGATAGAAAGAGTACATCTGGAACATGTCAATTTATTAGAAATTCTTTAGTTTCTTGGTTCAGTAGAAAATAGAATTCTGTAGCTCTATCTACTACTGAAACTAAATATATTACCTTGGGATGTTGTGTGGCACAAGTTCTTTGTTTGAAATAACATTTGGTTGACTTAGGATTTACAATTGGCATTATTCCAATTTTTTATGATAACACTAGTGTCATTTGCATTTCAAAGAATCCTATTTAACATTTAAGAACCAAACATATTGACATAAGACATTATTTCATAATGGATCATATATCCAAAGAAAAAATTGAATTAAATTATGTTTCAACAAAAAATCAACTTACATATATTTTTATTAAACCACTAGACTTTGATACCTTTAGCACATTAAGAAAAGGCTTGGTGTAATTGACCTCAATACTTAATTAAAACTTTTTGCAAATTTGATATGTGTGTTTGTGTATTTTCTATTTTTGTAATTTTATGTGTGTGTTTATTTTTAGGATTTTTGTGTTTTTTGAGTCTTGTGTGATTTTAAATGTTTTTCACATCAGATATTTTATTTTTGATTGATCGTGTGAATTTTTTGAAGTGTTCTATTCGTACTATAAGGAATTCTATTCATACTCTACGAATTCTGTAGCATGTCAATCGTTGGGTTGGATTGATTGCGTACAGCTTTTTTATTTTCAATACATTTCGTTTGTACGATCCCCAGATCATTCGGACGATTTGTGTTCATTCATATATACGCATGTAGATGGTTATACTGGCAGAAATAGTTATTATTACTAATCGTACGTACGAACCTGGAGTTCGTACATATGAACCACGTGTCATTCAAAGTGAGGGACAAATCAAATCATCATTAAAATGATCTTAAATAATCAATCATCCCAGACGAACACCTATTCGTCTGTACGATCATATGGTCAAAAAGTATGTATGAAAGGACGTCTCGTAAATTATGTGAATACGAAAAGTCATTTCATTTTTAACGCATTAGATCGTACATATGAAATTTATTTTTGTACATATGAACCTATAAATCGTACTGTATAAACAAATTTTTGTACGTACGAAAGATCATTTTTTCTTTGCATAGAAGGCTTTATAACTCAAATTTCATTCACTTCAATAGCCTTTCAAATCCTTCTCATCTTCAAATCTTTGCAATGGAAAGTTCCAGTAAGAGGGGTAGACTTACTAAGAGTCCGTCTTCGAGGAGTGAAGATGACAACTTTTTGTCCAAGATTAATTAGGATTCATTTCATAGGTTCGTTTCTGCCAAGATCACACCCTCAAGAATCCTTCTCCTAGAGAACATCAATTTTCAAGTAATGCCTCTTTTTTCTTCCACTCAATTCGCTTTTATCCTGACCCTTATCAACTCCTATAACAAGGACACTTTTCACTACTTTCTTGCCAATATGATCTTTGGTACTAACCAAAGTAGGATTAGATCTTATGTTCTGAAAAAGCAGGTTGAAATAACCAAAGAAGATTTGAGAACCTTTTTGCAATTATGGACTCAAGGAATAAGAGCCCACACTTTGACTTCTGCTTCTAATTTTGACTGTACTGAAATAAATAAAGTGATTAGAGGGATTGAAGAAGTGATTCATTTTCCTAGGGTGTCCACTTTGAACCAAAATGCTAAGATCATCCAGTATGTTTTTAGAACATTTATAATTCCTAAAGTTGGTGATCATATCAATATTACTCCTCTTCTTTCAACTATCACTTACCTTATAATGATTGGTCAACCTATAGATAAAGCCCAACTCATTATTGACTACATTTATGAGCTCTCTAAAATTGATCATGTCTCTCATAAGAGAAAAAAGAACATTGCTTTAGGGCACCTAGTGACCTACATTCTTGAGAAGAAGTACAATCTAGTTCATTCTGATCCTCATCTAGAATTGCCTATCTACTTCACAGATGCTTCCTTCCGAGCAATCTTTGGGAGAGATGATGGAAGTGAGGGTTCTAAGGGAGAAGGGAGAGCTCCTACTCCTGCACCTGCACATGCACCTGCACTTGCTTATGGACCTGATTTTCAGGAGATGGTCCATCACTTTGATCAACTTGAGAGTCATTTAGATCAATTCTTTGATCAAATTTAGACTCAACTACAGTAGAAGGATGCACAATACCCGTAGGACATGGGATGGATCTAAGGTCAGTTCAACTCGGTGAACACAAATGTGCCTATGATGAGTAGCTATTTTTTCTTCTTCAACCAGCCACCTCCTCCATACTAAGGCCCCTTAGAGTGATAGATGTACTTCTTATGTGATTATCTTTGCCAGTGCTTAGTGATATGATGTGATAACTTATGTAGTTTTTCTGTGATTGTCTTTTTTTTTATTTTATGTTTGGTGATTTGTTGTAGTTGTATTGATATCATCTGAGCTTTTATTGTATTATCTTATTTTCATATCAATAAAAATTGTCCTATTTTTATTTAATTGATTTTATTATTTGTTTGAAATATTTGTTTGTCTATATGATAATTCTGACTTAATTGATCTAAAAAGTGGTATAATTTGAAAAGCAATACAACAACAACAACAACATTAAGCCTTTATCCCACTGCGTGGGGTCGGCTACATGAATCCTTTTTCTCCATTGTGTCCTATTAAAAATCAAATTCTCATTTAAATCTAATAAAGAAAGGTCATTCCTAATATTTTCTAACCAAGTCTTTTTAGGTCTACCCCTACCTTTCTTAACATAAGTCAAATTTAATACCTCTACTCTCCTAACTGGGTCATCGGAAGGCCGTCGTTTTATACGACCAAACCATCTAAGGCGACTCTCTCTAATCTTATCTTCTACTGGAGCTACTACAACCTTTTCAACTCTAAGTATCTATC
>NW_021319625.1:1724799-1730105 GCF_001605985.2 Dendrobium catenatum
ATCAAAACGCGGGGACGGCGGCGGTGCGCCACGTCTCACATACGGCGTCATCTGGACAGGCCACGTGCTGAGGATTGGTTAGCCACTTAACCACGTCAGCGGCGCGGCGCAGCCGTTGGATCCATCCTGATCCGATCCGACGGCGGGAATGAGATCCCGTCGTTTGATCTCAGCCGAAGAGGATCGAACGACGAAGGATCAATCCCACGGTAATCATCTGATGGCCCAGATGTCACCGGACGACCGGTCAAATGAGAGTTCAAATAAGCGGCTGGGTCAGGGCACGAAGCGGCCAGATCTGGACCGTTGATTGCATGATCAACGGTCTAGAAAATGTACATTCGCAGCAGACTACGAATAACGCCCTATAATTCATTTTTTTGGCTCGTTCGTTCGATCGGGTGGACCAAATCACTTGAAATTTTAAACATAAGACGAATACATGAACAAAAACATTGGGGGAACATTCATTTGGCTTAAAACACCCTATATATGAAGCTAAATAAGTTCATCTAATGTGATCTAGATCTAAGGTTTTTAAGGGATTATACCGTTGGATCTTCAAAATGCCTGAGCGGATGAGCTTGTAGACTGTCCAAGTGTAGATCCCTAGCACAAAACCAAGCCTGAAAATGTCTGGATCGACTGCTACAAGGCTGGGACAGACTAGGTGGTGGACTCGCCGGAGAACTCGCCGCCGGTGACATGCAACCACTTGGATTTTATAGTGGGAAGGTAGAGGAGGCCCTGAGGAGCTAAAACAAAACAAAAGTTGGCTCTGGGAGGCTGGAATAAGTGAGAGAATGTGTATTCATCCAATCCCCCTCAAAATTAACTTTTCCCCTATTCAAATGGCCTAGGAAAGTTTGGACAGCTATGATGCATCAGAGGCTTCTCTCTGATGAAGGACAAGTATCCCAAGCCGTTGGGTGGCAGAGAGAAAGACTGGAAAAGGACCTCTAACCATTGGTTAGTTTTGGGAGGTGGGGGGGACCACTGCCATTTAAGGCTAAACCAGGCCCTGAGCCTGGTTAGAAGAGCTCCAAGTGAGCTTTAGGACATTATTGGGTCGGTCTAAGGAAGCCTAAATTAAGGGAAAAGAGCTTAGCATGTGATAATGCTCTTTTGGAAAGGTTTGAGCTTAAGGTTGACTATTTTGACCAGTCAATGGGTTAAGGGAAGTTAAGGTGGTAGTGGGAGGTCATGGATGCAGGTTGGATTCAACTTGGAGAGGTTTGATGACTAGAATTTAAGGTTTGAAAGCAAGCAAGGGATCTTGAGCTAGTTTGACCAGGTTTACAAGTATTGACTTGGTCAAAATGACCATGACTTCATGATGTATTTGGCAAGAATCAAGGAATTAAAAGAAATGATTTGAAAGCTTGATAGGGATTTGATCAAATGCTAGTGGTGGTTTTGATCAAAACACACAAGTTTGACCAAAATCAAAATGTTAACTTAGCCAAATTGATTTGGGTTTGATTTACCAATAGTTAAGAGGTGGTTAAGCCATGAATAGGAGTTGATTTGAAGCTTGAAAGGGGTAAAATGGATTGAATGGGTTAAAATGATACATTTAAAGTCTTAAGGGGGGCCTGGGTTAACCTATGTTGATTGGGTCAACCAGGTTGACCCAAGGGGTGAGTCTGGGCTGGACATATTTGATTTGATAGTTGGAGACCATTGGAGTTGGTCCCCAGGTTTGGGGAGGTTAATTCAATCAAAATGCCTATTTTGACCCTTAACGACATGTTTGGTCAACCAAGTTGACCCAGGGACTGGGTTTGGGTCCAACAAGTTGGGTTTGGTATTTGAAACTTGTTGGAAGTTGTTAGAAGCAATTTGGAGTTCATTTGGATTGCAATGGGTATTTGACTCCCACAAGGGTATTTTGGTCATTTTGACCCCCTGGTCGACTAGGGGTCAAAATGGGTCTAGCAAAATGCAGTTTACTGCTCAATGGGTTAGGATCGAAGGTTTGAAAGTGACTGGAGGCTTTGTAGGTAAAAATCCACTGGTCAAAAGGTTCAGTGGAATAGACTGTAAATATTTGAAGGTTTTACAGCTTTTGGATTTCAGTCAAGTTTCTAGGGTTAGAGACCTCAGAATGGGCTCAAATTTAGAGGGTTGACACTAGAGACATGTCACATCAATATGAAATTGATAGACCCTAAGTCATATGTCAATTGGCTAGGTTTCAAGGTGATAGAAAAATCACCTAAAGAGGCTTTAGGACCTAAGCCTTTAGCCTAAGGATTCTGGGTTTGGATTGAGTTTAAGATCTGGACTGGACCTAAGGGCTAGGAACTAGGAAGATCCTAGGGTCTAGAGCTCAAGAGGGAGTTAAAAGTGACCTCATACAAAAATGAGGTCGACAATAATATTTATGATTGTCCCAAGACGAAAGCCTCTATTTTGTCTTCAAACGAAGATTATACGGATGATATTTAATTTTGTCCTCAGATGAACATCTTGTTGCAGATCTATTTTTATGGATTATGATTTTGATGATAGAAAACACTCTTATTTCTCTATGACTTCCTTATCTACTGACATTTCAGGTCCACAAGATCAGACTGTAATTTGGAACCAACTCAAGATTGGGTAGACTAGGTCTGAGTTAGTTTATACAACTTTTTCCTTTCTTGAGTCTATTGTATTTGGTGTGGCTCCTGATGCTATGTAACTTTGCACACACACACTCCTTCGAAGTTTTTCTTTTTATTCTCTAGAGTTTACTATTTTTTGTAATATTGTCCGGGACGATATTTATATCGGCCTCGACGATCGGTTCAAAAATAGAAACCCTAATTAGGGCATCATCCTCATTAAGGCAGCTGTCATTAAGCTGATCTGCTTTGACGATTCTTGTTTCAGCCAGGATGATAGGCTCAAATCAGAAAGAATCAACCGCCATGATCAATTTACGTATTCTTTATTTCAGGACATCGGCCTGGACAATCTATAAATCGGCCTGGACGATGCAGCACAATTATGCCTAAGTTAATCTGGTAATTATGGAAAGCAATTAATGTTGATTTTACGATCACATCGGCCGGGCCGATCGTAGGATCGGCTAGGACAATGTCCTGAATGATTGATATCGGCCAACATCTATTCCGGGCGATGTTCATGATAATTGTACTCGAATCTGAACTAATCGGCCAGGAAGATATTGTATCGGCCTGGATGATCTAACCAACTTTCATCTGATCGTCCCAAATCATTTCGGCTAATTGAGCTTATTTTGTACTGATCGGCTAGGACGATATTTATATCGGCCTGCACGATAAAGTCGGCAAGTTGCATTAATGAGCTCGTTTTGATATATTCTATTTAAGCTTTTAACAAGGCACTTTTGTAAGTGTCTTTGGCAGTCATTGTAGCTTCGTTCTTTTGGGGCAAACTTGAAGAGAGAGCTTGAAATGGAGTGAGAAAAGGGTGAAGTTTGAGAGAGGGAGAAGATCCTGTGAGGGGGGACTCAAGGGAGTGTGGAGGGGGACTCCACACGGTTACTCTGGCAAGCTTGCACCTTAGTACCGTTGGATTCAAGGCATGTCTTGAGGGAAGTTTACAGAAAAAGAAGATCTCTTTGGTGTCAAAGGACCCGGCGACTCCGTTGCACCGAGGAAGGTGGAAGTGATTTTGTAAGGGCTTCTCCACCTAGTTGTGGGGGCTAAAGGAGAGACACTTAGTTTAGTGCAATACTCGGAGGGTGCCTCCAAGAAGTGAACGTAGGTTAAGGTTTGACCGAACCACTATAAATCTAGTGTGTTCTTTTCTTTATTATTTTCGCATCTATTTTTCCGTACTTTGATTTTTGTGGTGAATTTTGGTTTGGTTTGAGTTTTATATTAAGAAAGATGTTTTAAAATACCAATTCTCCCCTCTCTTAATTAGCCTCTGGCCAGTTTATAAGGGGCTAACATCTCTAACGAACTTTCAAGTGGTATCAGAGCGGGGTTCATAAAATCTAGTTTTTGAAAGCTTTTGAATTTTTGATCCATGGCTAATTTTTCTAATCGTAATATTGCGGAAGGTTATTCAATCACCAGACCACCTTTATTTAAAAATATTACTTTTGATTTTTGGAGGATTCGCATATCTATCTTCTTGCAATCAATTAATTTTCGTATGTGGCATATGATTTTATTTGGTTATTCTTTATCGTCATGTGTTATAAATGGAATTAAAGTTGATATTTCTTTTAATTAATGGAATAGGGAAGAACAAATTAATGCTCAATTGAATGCAAAATCTTTAAACTATTTTTTATGTGCTTTAAATTCTAAAGACTTTATGTTAGTTTCCACGTGCACTACTGTTAAGAAAATTTGGGATAAATTATACATCATATATGAAGGCACTAGTGAAATCAAGCAATCCAAGTTGAATATTTTAATGCATGATTATGAATTGTTTTGTATGAAACCTTATGAATAGATCTTAGACATGTATACTAGATTTATTCAAATTGTGACATCATTACATGCTTTAGGTAAGGAGTTTTCAAACTTTAAAAAGTCAATAAAATTTTATGTTGTCTACTTGATAAGTTTGATGCCAAAGTTATTACTATTTGTGAATCAAAGAATTTGAATGTGTTGCAAATCTTAATTCATGGCTTATGTTTTGATGATTGGCAAACCCTACTGATTATCTTGGACTGCCTATTTTTTCTAACATTTCAGGAATCGAAGATTGGAAGAACAAACGATGCAAATGCAGAAGTGCGTAGGATAGGGTTGAGTCAATCTGTAATCTATTTTTTCTCTTCTTGAGTCAGTTTGTAAGGTTCAAAAGACTGATACTTAGTAACCCTATACACTCACACTTGAGAGATTTAGAATCTCTGTTTTTTCTCACATCGGCCAGGCCGATCCCTTGGATCGTCCTGGACGATCGAGTTCAAAACAGAGACTCTAATCAGGATACTTAATTAAGGCAGCCGTCATTAACATATCGTCCTGGACGATACGTGTATCGGCCAGGACGATAAGCTCAAAACAGAAAGAAGTAGCCGTCATAGACAATTAAGGTATACTGTATTTTTAAATTATCGGCCAGGACGATCCAAGGATCGGCCTGGACGAAATTATCAAATTATGCCTTAACTGATCAGGAAATCAAGGGAGTAATTAAGGATGATTGATACGATCATAGCGTCCGGGACGATCGCAGGATCGACCAGGACGATCTAGTCAAAAACCTTAAGTTATTTCAGGACGATAAATATCGGCCAGCTCAAAAACAGGGCGATGCTCAGGACGATTTTCCTCTGATTTGAACTGATCGGCCAGGACGAT
>NW_021319625.1:1730173-1755287 GCF_001605985.2 Dendrobium catenatum
TTATTTCCGCATCTATTTTTGTGGTGAGTTTTGGTTTATGTGTTTTTCATTCTTTGTGAAATTTTTTTTTTAAAATACCAATTCACCCCCCCTCCCCCCCTCTTGGTTAGCTTGGGACTAAGTTTATAGGGCTTAACATCCCTAACGAACTTTCAGAATGAATATTATATTGATAATTTTATTGGCTCACTCATTGCCTACGAGTAAAGTTTGGGTCAAAGACTTTTGAATGCAGGTGAGATGATAATGGTAAACACTGAAGACTCGGAGAAACGTGGCTTAGTTGGTGACAAAAGCAATGACTTATCAAGCGAATTGAAAATCTCACTAAAACATAAGCTTCAACAAAAGTGAAATAAAGGTAAAAATTGTAAGAATGTTAAGATTTCTTCTGATGTTATTTGCTTTGGATGTAGGAAATCTTGACATATGAAAAATCAGTGCCCTAATTTGAGAACTCGCCCTAAAAGAGAAAAGGCTAAAGCTAAGCAAATTACAGAAAGGGCAAGTACTGAAAAGAAAAAAATCTCCTAGGCAGACCTAGCTTCAAATCATCAAACCAGGAGCAAGATGATGTTTAAAGGCCATGTTTGTGTGTTTATTTGTTGTGTTTTGTTTTGTTTTTAGTTATTTTATATGTATTCTTTTGGTTTTTTTTTTTCATTATTACTTTGAAATTTTAAATTATCTTTTATACTTAGTTTTGTGAAGTTCTCTCTGATGAACATACACGCTCACTTTTCTAAAAATGAAAAATCTACCTCCTATTTTTTCTTGAATTCTTATATAAGTTGTGGTTGACTTCTCCAAAAATAGTCAAATGAAGGAAACTCATGAATTTGACTCTCAATCTCTGTTTCCTAAAAAAGGTTATTCTACTTTTGATTTAAGATCTTCATCATGTTTTAAATTGGATTTTGAAACTGAACTTTTTCATCTCCTTATATTTTATCTATCACATATGAATCTTTTGCAAGTTGTTGAATCTATCTCATAATTTTCTTAATCAAGTAGTCTGATTTATCAATAGAATGAGTTTACTTTTGTTTTTAAAATTTTAGAAAGGTAGCATATTCTAAAACAAAAAAAAATTTGGCTAATGAAGCTAAATAAAAAAAATGGCCAATGACGTCAAATTAAGAAAGATACACAAAGTATATAAAAAAGTAAAAGATGCGCAAAGTGAGCCAAAAATTGATAAGAGGCATAAAATGAGCCCAAAATGAGTATGCTTACTTTTTAGTTTTACTCAAAGCTTAAGAAAACCATTGATATTTTTGATACTTGATCTTAAAAATCATGATTCTTGACTCACCAATTTTTGCGTTAATCTTCTATTAGATATGTTTTATGAAATGAGTTTTGAAAAATTAGTATTTCTTCTTCTAATTATTTCCTTGATTTAGATATTAGATTAAAAGGTTTTTGAGCCTTTAAAGGAACTTGAGCTTGGATTAACAATTTCTGAATTTCTAACCTTTTCTGGATTATGCATTGTCAATCCATTCCTTACTAAATTTTTGAATAAAATCAAGATGTAACTTTCTCATTTTAAAAAGATTTGATTTGTTCACTAGATCAGGGATCATTTTGGTTTTTATTGTTCTGATTGTTTGTGCCCCTTCTCTTTTTGATAATGTCAAAGTTGGAGAACGTATTATTATATTTGTATCTTTTTTTTTCTCTTTCAAAAATTAAAAATAAAAAAAAAATTTTGATTTCTCCTATTTTTAAAAGTTTTATTCTAGTAAGGAGGAGATTAGGAGAACATAATTTTTTTTTTGTAAATTCAACCTGTAATGTTTGTCATCATCAAAAAGGGAGAGATTATTGCGGATCCGTTTTCATGGATTATAATTTTGATGATAGCAAACACTCTTATTTCTCTACGACTGCCTTATCTACTAATATTTTAGGTCCACAAGATCAGACTACAATTTGGAACCAACTCAAGATTGGGTAGACTAGGTCTGAGTTAGTTTGCACCACTTTTTCCTTTCTTGAGTCTATTATATTTGGTATGGCTCCATATGCTATATAACTTTGCACACGCACACCTTGGAAGTTTTTTTGTCTGTTCTTTAAAGTTTACTATTTTTTGTAACATCATCCGGGACGATATTTATATCGGCATGGACGATCGGTTCGAAAATAGGCTCAAATCAGAAAAAATCAGCCGCCATGATCAATTTAGGTATTCTTTATTTTAGTACATCGGCCAGGACGATCTATACATTGGCCTGGACAATGCAGCATAATTATGCCGAAATTAATCTGGTAATTATGGAAAGTAATTAAGGCTGATTGATACGATCACATCGGCCGAGCCAATCGCAGGATCGGCCAGGACGATGTCCTAGACGATTGATATTTTCTAGCATCTATTCCGGACGATGTTCAGGATGATTGTACTCGGATTTGAACTAATCGGCCAGGACGATATTATATTGGCCTGGACGTTGTAACCAATTTTCTTCTAATCGTCCCAAATCGTCCTGGGTGATTGAGCTTATTTTATACTGATCAATCAAGACGATATTCATATCGGCCGGACGATAAAGTAGGCAAGTTACATTAAGGAGCTCATTTTGAGATATTCTATTTAAGCTTTTGACAAGACACTTTTGTAATTGTCTTTAGCAGCCATTGTAGCTTCGTTCTTTTGGGGGAAACTTGAAGAGAGAGCTTGAAAAGGGAGTGAGAAAAGGGTGAAGTTTGAGAGAGGGAGAAGATCCTGTGAGGGGGGGCTCAAGGGAGTGTGGAGGGGGATTCCATACGGTTGCTCCGGCAAGCTTGCACCTTAGTACCGTCGGATTCAAGGCTTGTCTTGAGGGAAGTTCACAGAAGAAGAAGATCTCTTTGGTGTCGAAGGACCAGACGACTCCGTCGCACCGGGGAAGGTGGAAGTGATTTTGTAAGGGTTTCTTCGCCTAGCTATGGGGGCTAAAGGAGAGACACTTAGTTTAGTGCAATACTCGGAGGGTGCCTCCGAGGAGTGGACGTAGTTCAAGGTTTGACCGAACCACTATAAATCTGGCCTGTTCTTTCCTTTATTATTTCCGCATTTATTTTTTTGAACTTTAATTTTTTAGGGGAATTTTGGTTTGGTTTGAGTTTTATATTAAGAAAGATGTTTTAAAATACCAATTCAACCCTCTCTTAATTAGCCTCGGGCTAATTCATAAGGGGCTAACATCTCTAATGAACTTTCACGTCTCTATTCTGTCCTCGGGCGCATATCATATGGGATGATATTTATGATCGTCCCAGGATGAAAGCCTTTGTTCTGCCTTCGAATAAAGATCGTATGGATGATATTTAATTTTGTCCTAGGATGAACATCTATGTTCTATTTTCATTCAGTTCGTCCTAACTTTTCATACATACAAACTTTGAAATGTTTCTATTCGTATCAGATGAACTTGGTTCATACTGGATGATGATTGTGTATGAAATGAGTTCGTACCAATTCACAATGGATTTGTATGCAACAATATTTGAACTATTCATACGTATGAACACATGATCGTACAGATGATCGTGGATGGTCAAAATTTTAAAAATTCAGTTTTCTGGATGGTTTTTTAGTGTCCTTTGTATAAAAGGTCTACTAAAAACTATCACTTAACATTTTGTCATTTGGTCTTTGTGATTTGTAAAGGGAAATTGAAGGAGAGAGTGTGTGAGAGAGATTTCTTCCTAGTGGAGTGTGAAGGGTTCATAAGGTTACTCAAGGGTAAGGATCTCTGTATGTGATGTGTTTCTTCACTCTTTTTCCTGTCTTTCTAGATTGCTCGTGTGAAGATCTTTTAAGAAGATCTGGTTCTCTGCCGACACTTGGAGAGTGTGAATAGTCGAAGGTTCTCTCCCTATACTTGGAGAGTGTGAACAACTGAAGGTTCTCTGCCTACACTTGGAGGGTGTGAAAGGATGAAGGTTCTCTGCCTACACTTGGAGGGTGTGAAAGGATGACGATTCTCTACCGTACCGAGAATTGGTGAAAGAGAATTTTGTAAAGGCTTCTCCGCTTTGCTGTGGGGGCAAAAAGAGAGTCACTTTGGTAATAGTGCAATGCTTGAAGTGGGAGGCTTCAGGGAGTGGATGTAGGTCATATTTGATCGAACCACTATAAACCTTTGTGTCTTTTATTTCTGCTGCTTATTTACATACTGCAAGTTTATTTTTTTGTGATTGAAATATTATTTTTAAAATTTTAAAATTAACTTGCCACTAATCTTTAATCAGTTTCTAACTTTTAATTCTATTCTAGATTCAACAAGAATCAACAAAAATCTTCTTTAAATATATCTGATTCTCATAACAAGTTTTAGGTGTTGGACTCTCTTAATAATGATGCTTCGGTGAATAATGCTTTAATGGAGATCTCTTCATCTATTAATACTATTCCAAATCATTATGGTAATAAAATTGCTATATATACTAGTAAATTTCTAGATCAAAAGTTGCCAGGAAGGCCAACAATTTAAATATTAAACATTAATGTCTTTATCAAATATTATTTCCTAGAATGTGAGATGTTTTAACTGTTTAGATAAAGTTAAGGCTTATGTAAATCTTATTAACAAGTTTAAAGCTGATTTTTGTTGCATTCTTGAGGCTAAAATTAATATTGATCTTCTTGATAATTCTTGGTTTGAGGCTAGACACAGATTTTTTCAGCCAGAAGGTAGTTGTAACAATTTCAATACTTCTAGTGTTGGTAGAATTTGGTTAAAGTGGAATTCTTCTTGTATTTCATTCAATCAGATTCTTATTTTTAGCCAGCTTATTCATAGGGTTCTTAATTTTGGCTCCAATTCCTTTTTTTATCATGGCTATCTATGCTTCTAATTATGCAATGGATAGAATAAATCTTTGGAATGAAATTCTTCATCTTTCTGCTAACATTACGGATCCGTGGATTTTGCTGGGATATTTTAATTGCAGACATTTTTCTAATGAAAAATCTGGTGGTGGAGCTATTTATATTAATAATTCGGGTGCCTTTAATCATTGTATTTTTAATTCTGGGCTTTTGGAGCTTTTGAATGTAGGTAAATTTTATACCTAGTTCAATCACCGGTATAAGAACCCTATTCATATTAAATTAGATAGGGCTTTTGTTAAGAACTCTTGGTTGAATGCTTTACCTTCTTCTTTTTATATTACTCCAAGGGGACAAGGTCGCAGGTTTCGTGGTCAACATTCGCAATACTTCAACACATCTTCTCGTTCATCCTCCAATTCCATCATTGTCTGTCAAATATGTTCTAAGAAGGGTCACTTGGCCTCCAGATGCTGGTATAGGCTGGACTTGAACTGCACATCGCCTCCTCCGCCCCCACAAAATAAAGCTCTGGTCGCCAGCTCTGACAGCTCTTACTCCAACTAGTATCTTGATTCAGGAGCAACTTCACACCTCACCATAGACAGCATGTGTATCTTAGCTCCCTATCAAGGTTCAGATACCATCACCGTCTGTGATGGAAGATCGGCTAACATTGCTAACTATGGTACAGGATTGTTACCAACTCCCTCTCGTAAGCTCACTTTATCCCAAATCTTTCATACTTTGTCTATACACTACAATTTGTTATCGATCTCTAAACTAATCAAAGATAATGACATCTCTATAACTTTTGATCCTTCAGGCTTTCTATTTAAGGACATGAAGACTCATCAAGTGTTGCTTCAAGGACCATGTGAAAATGGCCTCTACCCCATTTGATTTCATACTTCTCCTCTCAAGAATTATGCACTGACAGCTGCTAACTTTCAGCATCCTCCATGGCATGACGGACTTGGTCATCCCAATGACCGTGTTCTTATTACCTTAGCAAAATGTAACACTTATCTTAATGATTCTTCTTCATGGTTTTCATGTAAGGAGTCAAAAGGACACAAACTTGTCTTTGATAAATCTACTAACCGTCAGACATCAGTTCTTTCTTTTATTCATTCTGATTTATGGGGTCCAACACCTATTATCTATGTTCAAGGGTATAGATATTACGTCACCTTTGTCGATGACTTTTCTCGATTCACATGGATTTCTCCTATGAGACATAAATCAAAAGTTTACCATATTTTTGGTAACATTAAAATTAAATCGAGAAATATACAACTCAAAATATCTAAACTCTAAGAACTGATGGCAGTGATGAATTTATCAATCATAATTTTAATCAATTTTTGCTTAATCAAGGCATTATTCATCAAGTGTCCTGCCCGTTCACTCCTGAACAGAATGGAGTAGCGGAACGTAAGCACATGCACATCATAGAAACGACCAGAACTCTACTTAAGACCGCATCTATTCCTTATAAGCACTGGCCGAAAGCTGTTCTCATGGTTGTATATCTTATAAATCGTATGCCATCATTCATTACTGTCAATATAATACCTTTTAAGCTGTTGCACAAAGTTAAGCTTGAATATAAACATCTTCGTACAGTTGGAAGCGCGTGTTTTTCGCTATTACCACCTCATTCTCACCATAAATTTCAAGCCAACACTAAATCCTGTGTTTTCCTTGGATATTCGGACACATACAAATGTTACAAGTGTTTGGATATCTCAACAAACAAAATCATTCTTCCATGACACAAAACTTTTGATGAACACTTCTTTCTGTTTTGCATGATATTCGCTACCCCCTCTGATAAGTTTCAAGATATTCCTCCTCTATTTCTTACTCCCACATCTATCTCATCCGCATCTCATTCTCACAAGTCTTGTCAGACAACTCCTACCAGTCAATCATCTCCCACTCCGCCTCAGCAATCTTTGTCCAATCAAGTGGAGCATCACATCTTATATCAGCATTCTTCTCCCTCAATTATACCTCATCATCCTATGGTCACTCGAACTAAAACGGGATCTTTAAAACCTGATGTTCGCTTAAATCTTGTACACTCTCAATCCATATCTAATCCTATTAATTCTCCCAATACCTACGCTGAAGCAATCAAACACCCGAAATGGCGTGCGACAATGGCAAGTGAATTCTTGGCATTGCAACAAGAAGGAACCTGGAGTTTGGTTGAGCAACCTACAGGCTCGTCTATTTTAGGCTACAAGTTGATGTACATAACCAAACTTCATGCTAATGGATCTGTAGCCAAGTACAAAGCACATCTGGTGGCCCAAGGAAACTACGAAGAATTTGGTTTGAATTATACAGAGTCTTTTAGTCAAGTAGCACAATTTCCCACAATTAGAATTATGCTTGTTGTTGCTCTCTATAACAATTGGCAGGTTCACCAGCTCGATGTAGCAAATGCCTTTCTTCACAGAAAACTTTAAGAAACGGTTTTCATGGCTCAACCAAAAGGATTTGAAGATTCAATTCATCTAAACTATGTTTGTCATCTTCATAAGGCTATATATGGCCTAAAACAAGCTCCACGATAATGGTACAACACATTCACGACATACTTGGTATCTATTAGATTCACTCACAGTATTGTCGATCTGTCACTTCTCATCCTTCATCAACAACAAACTCATATTTTTCTCCTCTATGTCTGTAGATGACATTCTCATAGCGGGTAACAATTAAGATGACAACTCCTTGGTTATTACCAAGCTAGGACACAATTTCTCTAGGAAACATCTTGGACCGGTTCATGATTTTCTTGACATTATGATCGATAAATATGATGATATGTATTTTCTATCGCAAAAGAAGTATGCTCTATCGCTTCTCCAGCAAGCTGACCTAACTCAATGCAATCCATTATCAAACCCCACGTGTACAAAAATTCCTACTACGTTCTCACCGGAACTGATGCTTTCTGACTCCCATTTATACTGTCGCATCACTGGTTCCTTGCAATACTTGACGCTCACAAGACGAGACATTGCATATAGTGTCAATCAACTATCTCAACATATGCACAATCCCCTACCTCAACACATCTACATGCTCAAACGGCTCCTTCGCTACATAAAAGGTAAAATAGACTATGGCATACCAATTACAAAAACTAACCTCGTTCTCAAATCTTTTTTAGAAGCTGACTAGGCTGGAGATTCGATCTCTCGCAAATCTACATCCGGATACTACTCTTTCCTGGATGATACCATTATTTCTTTGACTGTCAAAAAGCAACAAACTGTCACCCGATCCTCCACCGAATTTGAATATCTGGCGTTAACTGCTCGTACATCAGATATAATATGGCTCTGTCGTTTTTATTATCAGACTTCGGCATTCCTCAAGACTCCCCGACCGTCATGTTTTCTAATAACACCTCTGCTATTGCACTGGCCAACAATCCTGTATTTCATGCTCGCACGAAACAAATTGAGATAAACCAAAAATTTATTCGAGATCACTTGCAACAAAACAACATTCGTCTCATGCCAATCAATAATGTCGACCAAATAGTAGATATTTTTACCAACGCTCTCTCTATACCATATTTTCTCAAACTTCGACTCAAACTGATGGTCTCTCAAGACCCATCAGCTTGCAGAGGCATATTAGTACACAACAATATATAAATATTGTATTATTTCATTAATGCTGAGATGGCACGTAGCTATTGGTTTATATGTTATAAGGCCGTCCTCATATTCTATATATATGTGTATATCATACGATTATAATCAAAGCTTTTATTTCCTTTTTCTGTCTTCATCTTCTGTTCTTGTTTCTTCCCATTCTTGCTGTTCGAGTTCTACAATAAGAAAAAAGATGCTATAACATATATGTAAATTTGTGTCAACTGTCTAAAATATTAACAGTAAAAGGTTGGATATGCTTATATCTAAAAAAGATGCTTATTATAAATGAATTTGCAATAAAATATATATATACAAGTATTTAAAACAATAAAATGAATTTGTATGGTTTTGCGCACTTATATACAAACTTAAAATAGAAAAAAATTGCTATAAATGTGCATTGGGTTGTACAAACCAGGAAAAAAATTTATAGAGTTGTACACATTTATGAACAAATTTCAAATAGAAAATTTTTAGAATTCTTAATAAAAGGTATTTCTACATAGGTACGTACAACTAAAAAATAATTTAAAAGAATGCACATACCTATGAACATATAAAAAAAAAAGGTTATTAAATATATCGGAATATGTTTACAACTAAAAAAATGATTTAAAAGTTATACACACTTTTGCCTCCTAGGGAGACAAAACACCAAAAGCAACCGCTATTAGCTCGTTCGACATGAGAAAACCCTCTGGATCACTTAGCCTCAGAAAGGCAACTCTCCTTCCCAACTGGCAATCACCATTCAATTCCAAATCGAACTTGCCAATGGAGATAGCTTTCCTCTCCTCATCCAAGGCAACCACGTGCCCACTCTCCACATGTGGCCTCCATGCCCTGCACAGAGACAGCACCACAGACTCCCCAAAGGACCTCTGAAAACTCTTGAGATCCAAGCCTTTTGCAGTCCTTAAAGAAAGCATCACCACATCCATGGCCATTTCCTTGTCCTCAACAATGGAGGCATTGCTCTTCGCTGACATATTTCCAGCTTCCAGATCCTTCACGAACTCTTCATACTGTTTCAATCTTCTAGGCCTTGAGAACCGAACTCCATTAATGTAACTTGCTGACCCCAGGCCAAAGCCATAAAAAGGTTCGTTCTGCCAATAAGTAATATTGTGCCTGCACTCATGACCAGGTTTACAGTAACTGCTGATCTCGTAGTGCTCATAACCAGCAAGTTTTAGAGTTTCTGACGCCATCACGTAGAAGTTTGCAGATTGGGCTTCTGCGGGTAAAGGGAATTCTCCAGGAGTGTACCTTTTGATGGAAGGTGTAGAGTTAGTAATGAGAAAGTGAAGTTGCAAGATCTTCTCCTGCCATTTCCCAAAATCATAAATATAGATTCACGTTCACAGGAAATGGCTCAGCAAGAGTGTGCAAACAACATACTGTTAAACTTTAACAAGACTAATTTCCCTTTTTCAAATCAATTTTATAACAATGCCAAATATTTGGACACTTTTTTTAACGCGTTATTTCTAACTATTCCTAATGGTAGGATAATAAGAGGTGGGCAAATTGGAGAAAGATTTATAAGTTCTTCATTGGAAATACGAATGTAATCTGTTATCAGCAGCACAAATTCAGGAACGTGAACTTGGACTATAGAATGATGATATTCTGAGTTTTGACAAAAAGGTCTAATTGAAAAATATAGATGATAACTTGGATTCAGCAGAAAGACTCCAGGTGTTCATTGCTAATGTGACGCATTAAGAACACTTGGAATCCAACTCAAATGGCACAACTCATAAAAAGAAAAGATTTAAAAAAAACTACTTGAAGCATTCCATACAATAAGAAGAATATAATGTTAATTGGACTAAGCTAGAGAAATGCGGATGGATTATGAGGGGAGTGAGATTCATGAAAAATATGAAGGAAACTTCAAAATAACCAACCTTTATAAGACGATAATGAATCAACATTAATAAAATGCTGGGAAAACTCTAGTGACAGTAAAATAAAGATAGGAGACAAGCATTGATGGTTTGGTGACTTTAACAACATGAAAAACCAAGCTAAAGACCAAATGTAACCTATTCCAAATCAAACAGCTCAAGAAAAAAAAAAAGTCATAAACAAATCCACTTACAGCAGCGCAAACTTGGTCCCCTCTTCCACCTGCAAATCATAAACCGAAACATGCTGAGGCCCCGCAGACACAGCAAGACGCAAACTTTCCTCCCACATCTCCTCAGTCTGCCTCGGAAGCGACGATATAAGATCCAAACTCCAGCTCCTAGGCCCATGAGAACTGCTAACCAATTCAATCGCCTCATCCACCTCCCTCCGCCCATGCGCTCTCCCGCATTCCCGCAGCAACTCGTCCTGAAACGCCTGCACCCCAAGCGAGATTCTCGTCACACCGACCACCCCCACCATCTCTTCCAGCCTCCCCGCATCAAAGGTTCCCGGATCCATCTCCATGGACACCTCAACGTCAGCCGCGACCTCGCCAAATTTCGTACGGATTGTGTCGAGCAGAGATGCGATTAACCGAGGGGGGACAAGAGACGGCGTGCCACCGCCAAAAAAGATGGTTTTTATGGGTAGTTGAAGGGAGGAATAGGGTTTCGTGGCGCGAATCTCGCGAAGGAGGAGGCGAATGTAGTTGTTAATGCGGGGGTCGTCGTCGTAGTGGCGAGAGGAGGATCCGAGAGCGATGATGGGGAAGTCACAGTAGTGGCATCGCCGGCGGCAGAAGGGAAGGTGGATATAGATAGAGGAGGGAGGCGGCAGAGGAGTGGTGATGTGGGGGGAGTCGGTTGAGGAATTTCGACAAACAGCTGGTGAGCATAGAATGGAGGAACGCACGGGCACGGACGTTAGGTTGGAAATGGGATGCGGTTTGTATTTGAGAGGGAGTGAAAAAGGAGGAAAGAGGAGTTGGAGAGGAGCTGGCGTTGCTCGAGGCATGTATAGAAGGTGGTCTTCTTGAGGAGGAATGATTGCAGAATATAATGAGCCCCCTTCAGCTCAGTTTGTCTGCGGCACTGGCTAGCCCCGTGGGGTTCGGCTAAGTCAAAGACTCTTCGTGAGTTGGATAGAATTCAGTGATAAAGGGCGCATCAGCCAAATTTGAAGCTAATGAGTCAAGTCTGAATTAGTCTTGAATGAAATCATTAGCTCCAAGTCAGCTCATTTAAAAGATATTATTAATATATAATCAAAAAATTATCTTGATCGGGAATGAATCTCGAGGAAAATTTGAATTGGAAATTTCCAAAATTAATTCTGGTGCCATTTGAACTCGGATTTCAATAAACTTATAGTCGAACTAAAAATCTCAGAAAGAAGAACCCAATGACACTGGATTTGATCCATTCCGAGCCAAAATGAGTCTAAATAGAAGGCCGGAAACACATTTAGAAGGTTCAAAGCATAATTAAGACAACTAAATGATTTCCAAATTAACATGCTTATGGTCGAATTGAGTGGCTTGACGAGACAAATCCAACGAGCCCAAGATCGCCAAATTCTAACATCACTAAGGTACTTAAATGCTCAATAAATAGTATATGATCAAGAAAATCAATATCGGTCATCCATCCAAAACAATTCCAACATGTCTTTGATATTCTCCTTAATTACTAGCCATGTCACTTCCAAAAAACCCGACAACTAATGCTATCATAACAAGAGGAGATTCTTCTCCCTCAAGATCCACCATTATTGAGGTTGTTTGAACTGAGCATCTTCATGCAGATATTCCTCTTCCTCAATCAAGGGGTCACCCCAAAACACAACAAGATATCAACGTTGTTGTCACCGCTAGCTCTACCCATCCTTCTTTCCCAGTCGTCTAGCCACATTCCTTCGGGCGTCCCTGATGACTTGGCCCGACCTCACATTGTTCAGCTTCCAGGCAATGCCCTACATCGTGAACTGCAATGATTGGTCTGAGAAGATCCCATTAGATGTGGAAGGCAACCTCTTCATTAGTGGGACTTTCAAGAGTCATCACCCCTAACTGAGAACATCCTTCAACAACCCATTTCGGCATGATTCAAATTATTGAGCATTGATTCTTATGACAGGGCATTTAACCCCTACGAGAATATTGATCACTATTGTACCATTATGTATGTCCAACGAGCCTCACCTCTGCCAAATTTTTCATGCTACTCTCAAAGGGCAAGCTCGAACATAGTTTATTCACTCTCGGCTGGAATTATTCCCATGTTCGTCAAGTTGGCCAAAATATATGTCGAATAATTTGTTGTCAATCACAGAATTGTTAAGGATTTTTTCCACCTCTCAGCTATTAGCAAAAATTAAAATGAGTCCCTCAAAGAGTACTTTAAAAGATTTTCTACTGAAGGTCGATAAATTCTAGCGGGTGGATCCTGAATTCCTATAAGAGTTTTTATTGGGAGGCTTCGTTTGTGAAAGCCTTACAATTTTAAAGATCTATATTAACCTAGAGCAGTCAATAATTTTTTTAGGAGTTATAGTTGATCTCTGCATTGATTTTGAGATGTTAGTGGGTACTGAGAATTCGTCCTAGGATGATTTGGATTTCGTCTGGATAAAATTTTTACAGAGAAAAATTTGTCCTGGCACAATTATAGATTTTGTCTGAACAAAATTTTTACAGAGCCCAACTCATCCTGGGATGAAAATAATTTTTTCCTGGAGGATGAGAACTTCGAAAAATTTCCTCAACTCCTGTTAGTTCCATTGCTCCTACGAGGAGATAACTGACATGATCGTCCTGTATGAACTAGGTTCATCCCGTATGATCAATACAAATTTTGTAAGATCTCCTTAAGTGTGTGTGTGTGTGTGTTTATTCACTCAATTATAATGACTCCCTCTCAATTCAAAAAGTAATTTAAAGCTTCAATTTGCAAAGGATTGTATGCTGAATTCGATTTAAAGTCTTCATAGTTTGGAGTTCAATATTCCTGAAATGTTAGTACACACAATAACAAAAATAAATCTTCTAAAAAGTGTTAGGAGATAACTACACATAAAACTATAATATTTGGAATCATCAAAACTATATAAGTTGCAAGAATGTAAAACATGCTAGTAGCAACTCTCTTAACAGTCAGTACTACATGATGACTAGGCAGTGATTCAGATGTAGTCAAATAGGGTATTGGGAAGTAGAGTGTCCACTTATAAGATTTTACCAATGTTTTTATTCTAGATCTTTGAGCTTTATCAAACCAGTGGGGTGATCGAGGGAAATTCCTCTCCATACTTTTTTTGATGGATCATTTGCTATATTTGGTGGTTTAGGTTTAGTGGCAAGGAATTCATATAGTAGTGGTAAGAGAGAGCCTGTAGTTTTATAACTCCAGCTCCATTTCATCAACATGTATATAGTTTGAATCAGTAGGAGGCCCGTGATGCTCCAGATTTTGCGATAGGTACTATTTATATTTTTGAGCATCTATGTCATGTTTTATTTGATTTTAGAGCTAGTCATTCTTTTATTTTTGAGTATTTCTTTGATTTATTGCACTTTCCTTCAATAGTACTACATGTTTCTCTTTTTGTTACTTTAGTGATTGGAGATTGTATGATAGCCAGTAGATTTTGTTTATGTGATATTGAGATTTTTGAAAAAAGAAGTAAAAATCTAGTTTGATTTTATTACCTATTTCCTCATATGATGTTATTTTGGGTATGAATTGGTTGAGTCAGTATGGAACTCATATTGATTTGTTAAATAAGTGAGTTACATTATTTATGGGTAGTGGGATTTGGGTATTCTAGGAAGTTTGAGGTGATTTTTCTTGTTTGATTTCGCAATGGAAGCTGATAGGTGTATAGATGTTTGGTATCTTTATAATATTCTTGTAGTATAAGATTTTTTAGATGTATTTCCTGAGGATTTAGTCAGTTACCTCCATACAGAGACTTAGAGTTCTGTATTAATATATTTTTGGGTACGACCCCCATATCTAAAGCTCCGTATAAGATGACTCCTAAGAAGCTTCAGAAGTTGAAGGTTCAACTTCAAGAGTTGGTTCACAAGGGGTTTATTCATCCAAGTGTATCTCCCTCGGGAGTATATGTCTTATTTATGAAGAAAATGGATGGTACAATGTGTATGTATATTAACTACAGGGAATTAAACAAAGTTATTATCAAGAACAAGTATCCACTATAATGGATTGATGATCTATTTGATCATCTTATTGGATCTTCTGTATTCTCAAATATTAATCTATGATCAGGTCATTAGCAGGGGAAGGTGAGAGAGGCTGATGTGATGAAGATAACTTTCAGCACTTGATGCGGACACTATAAGTTTTTGCTCATGCTATTTGGGGTGACTAATGCACAATTTATTTTTGTAGATCTCATGAATAGAGTATTTAAAGATTATCTAGATCAATTTGTTGTTATTTTCATATATGATTATTTTGTATATTTTGCTTCTAAGGAAGATTATGCTAGACATCTGAGGAATGTATTGGACACTTAAAAGAGTTAAATACACCTACTTATATATTTAAATGGGGCTCCAAAATATGATATCCTCTCCTTTTGAGGATAATCTCTTATGAAAATTCATTAAATACTTGGAACTCGAAGATATTAAGCATATGTATTTGAATATATGCATGGTAGGCTTAAAAACTCAAGTTTGTTATGGTGGAGCCTAGCCGCCTTTTTTTCTACAGAGTTAGAGTCTTATAAATATTCAATCAATAAAAAATGAATTTCTTTTATACATGATTTCTTTTATTTACATTGCATCATGTACTGCATCATATGGGTGGTAGCTTGCATTAGTGGGTAGAAGTTTCCAAGGTTTTCCTCTATGTATATATTACAAACTTTGTAGGAACATGTATGTTAGATCTAGGATGATATGCTACTGGTATCGTATACTCGAACACCTTTATATATTAATGCATATATGCACACTTTATTTTTGCAATATACATTAAACCAAAACACTAATGCCCAACTTGCGCAAGGTAGTGGAGTTTCATGCACTCGAAAGTTACTATCACTTTTCCTTTGGTATAAGACTGTTATGCTGCCAAAATTTCTTAGAAATTTTGTGAGTTAGAAATTTTAGTTAAGATAATTAAATAAGATAAAATAAAGGGTTTTTAGTGAATTATCTCGTTAGTGTCATTTGAACGTACAGTTAAAATTACTCATCCCGAGTCACTGATTTAGAGTCTGATCTACTCCTTTGATCTCTTATTATAGAGTTGATTGTATTGTACACTACATCTAAGACAATTGCTTGTGTATTAGGTTTTTAGCTGGTAGTGCATACCAACCAAAGGTAATCCTAGAGGCCTTTTTACACCTTGAACTCTATTATAAAAGAATATCATGTATTCAAAGGTATTCTCTAAAGAATTTTATGATATTTTTGAGGCAGTGGCTGATATTTTCAAAGTATAAATGGCAAGTCTTATGTATTTTAAATTTGTAATGAGTCTAATCTCCACTTTAATAAAAAAATTTCTCTTTAGATATTTACTTGATAATAGGGGCTTGCCTCTATAGAAATCCAAGATCCAAGTATAAAATAAACCTTGTCTTAGTTCACTAAGATAAAGGATAAATCTTTTGGACGTAGACTAATGCTAATCCTAGGTTAGTTTTGTATTTTAAATGCTAGGTGTATGTGAATATTAACTTTCAAGATAAATTTCATATTCCTTATGCTGAATTCGAATATGAGAATAAATTTTTTCTTTCCTTAAGTTGATAATACACATGTTAGTTTATTTTTCAAGGTAATTAATGCTAATTATGCATTTTGATTATAGAAAAGCTAAATCCTAAATCATTGGTCATCATCATTTTAAGTTTTTCCACACTAACTTTTCAACTTTTCACTTTTATTTTCAAGAGATTTGATCATCAAGATAACACAAGTAAAATTTACTTTCTAATTATCATATACATATCATATTAATAGGTTTAAATCCATATGAAACCTTTTTAATGATCTTGTGGTGATTATGTTATTAATTAGATTCCATGAGAACTTTATTTGCTTTTTTCATGCTTCACAAGACTATTCTTTAAGAACTTATATCTTAGGAATACTTCTAAACTAATTCTAGCTAGGTGATTTTCCAAAGTATTCTTAAGCTAACATGCCATGATTTTCTATGGCTTAACCATCACTCATCAAAAATTATTTCGAAATAGTAACAATAATTTATCTAACTTTGTGCCTCCAAATTAAATGTGCTCTAAGGTATAATGTGCAAGTGCATGCAATTTGTGCTAGCATGCCACAAGTTTACTTATCAAAATGAGGGATAGTGTCTCTTCTTAGGAATGCATGATGCATGAAGTGTCCTATGTTATGGATTTATATTCATAAGCCCCGTTGTAATATTTTTAGTGCATTTATTTTATTTCTCAAATATTCATTTGCACTCTTTTTTATGCCAGTTTAAACTAATGATTCATGCTCTTTGTTATCCAACTCTAATGCAAGCCCTTCTAATTCCTTGAATGCTCTTTCTAATTCAATAGGATCATTTTTCAAGGATTCATATGTCTTTAATAGTTCTTATGCTATTTATTTAATGAATCAAATTCATTCAATAGTGATTCATGCTCCTTAACTAATGTGATGTGCTCAGTTTTGAAAGTTAAATTATCATGTTGTTCCTTTAAGGTTAAAAATTCTTTTTTCAAGGATGAGTGTTGTTTTTTTCATTTATTATATGAATCATGCATTTGTTTAGATATAGAAATCAATTCACCATATGACAACACATGTACCCATCCTGATTGGGGTTTCCAATACTATCTTTTTCTATAAAATAAAGGTTGGTTACCTCCTCTTCTAATTTTGGTTTTGAGGAGTTTGAATCTATGTTCACCTAGAATACATTTTGCATCTTTTGCTTTCCCTTTTAGAATTGGATTTTGCTTCACCCTTTTCCTTAGTAGGGTGACTCTTAAGGTTTGGCCATTCTATTCTCAAATGTCAAGGCTTCTTTCACTCAAAATAAATAGTGTCAAATAAAAAATTATTAAACTTCCATTTTTAACCTTTCTCTTTTCATAGTGGTTGTTTTCATTTCTAGGAAACTCTTGAATTAGCAATTCATCAATATTATGCCCTCGCTACCAACAACTCTTGAACCACTGCTCTCAGTGCCAGCAACCTTCAATGCCATAGTTTTTTCCTTCTTGTCGCTGCATCTAAAGCCCTCGGCTCACATTTTTCTCCTAAGTAATAAGAGAGCACAAAAGATTATCAACAGAGTACACAATAAGAACCTTTGATTCAGATATTGTAGTGACTTGAGCATCATAACAATCATGTAAAAAGTATAGAATTTTGTTAACTTTTTTTTTAATTAGAAATTTCCCTACCGAATGCATGTAAAAAAGTAACTATCTTGGTGAACCTAGTACATATATTAGCTATTGTTTCACTAGGTTTCAGGCAAAGTATTTCATATTTATGTAATAATAAATTTAAATGTGATTGTTTCACTTCATTAGTTCCTTTTTAAGTAGTGTACAATCTATCACATGTCTCCATTTTAAAAGTAAAAGTAAATACACGCATGAAGTCTTCAGATTTTAAAGCATAGTAAAAATAGTTTAAAGATTTTGCATTTAAGTTGAAGAAATCTCTACTTATAAAATCCATTCAGTGAAAGGGGTTTCTACTTTTATTTCATTCAAAATACGAGATGGTATAACAAAACCTACTTGAATCATATGCCACATGAAAAAATCAATAAATTGTAAAAATGTATACATGTGAATTTTTCAAAAATCAAAAGGTATGTTAACAAACAAAGGTGCACGAGTAATAGAATATTCTTCAGCAGTGTTATAATTTTGAAGTGTGCCACTAGATCAAACTCTAGGTATTAAAACCAAATTGCAAGAGAACCCTCTCTGATATAAATTAAAAATTCAATAGTTGGTTTTGAAACCAATTAAATATTGAAGTGGCACAACAAGGGGAGGGGGGGTGAATTGATGTTTTTAAAAAAAAATTAAAAATCTTTTTGATTAAAAATCAAAATCAAATTTTAATGTGGAAGAGAATAACAAAACAAATACTAATTTTTTTATGTTTATAGATTTTGAAGAAAAAAATAATTAGCATTTTTTGTTTTGTTTTTTTTTTTACTTTTTTTTATTTCTTTTAAAATAAAGATTGAATCAAATAAACCATAATGAGTTATGTATCATAATGATAATCAAGCTCAACCCTAATTATAGAAAAATAAATATGTAGGAAAGTAAAAGCTATAAAAAGTAAATTTGAAAAGAAAAAGAATACAAATAAATTTTTTATAGTGGTTCAAACAACATGACTTACATCCATTCCTCGAAGTCATCTTCGGGTATTTCACTAATCAATAGTGACTATCTTTTAGCCCAATGGCTAGGCAAAAAATCCCATAGAGACACAAATCACTTTCACCTTTTTGATGCAGCGTAATAATTGAAATCCCTTTAACCTTTTTCATATGGTGGAGTAGCTCAAATCCCTTTCACCACCTTGATGTAGTGGAGAGCTAAAATCCCTTTCACCTCATCAATGCGGTCGAGAACCAAAATCCCTTTCACCTCTTTGGTGTGGTGGAGAGCCACAATCTGTTTCACCTCCTTGGTGCAGTGGAGTAGCCTCAAGCCTTTGACGCTAAAGGATTCTTCACAAAGCTTCCCTCTAGACAAATACTGGCACATGGAGGAACTCAGGTGCAAGTTGACCAGAGTAACTGTATGAAAGCCCCTCTCACACTCCCTTGAAACTCATAAGGGTGTTCTCCCTCTCACACAACCTTGCCCTTTCACTCTCTTTTCTTACTGCTAGCTCTTTAAACTCTCTCATGGATTACATACCTCTAACTGTCAAAATTCTCCTTTAAAGTCATAAAAATAGTTTATATAGGTTGCTTCAAAAACCTTAATTATTCAATTCAAGCGACTCAGTTCCTATAGTATGATTTTAATCATATTAGTATGGTTTGTTTAATGTTGTTAACATATCATCCTATATGATTAATTCAAATAAAACATTGAATTATATAGGATAAACTAAAGTTCATCTAGAGATCCATCAGGTGCGTATAGTATGATACATGATTGTATAGTACTAGATGTTATGAGTATAAGTCCAACTTGATTTCTTAATCCCTATACTTAAATTAGGCAACAATAATTTAATATTATATGTTACAAATATGATCATATAGTATGAATAGTTTAATTTTTAAAATTCAAATTTGCCTATTTTAAGTCGGTTGGATTCAACCGTGGATTTTTTTTTTTAAATAGCTAATCATCTAATACGATGTGGTGGTCATACATTATGATTAGTTATAACTAAAATTTATTTTTCTCACTTAAATTAAATATTTCAATTAATTTCTATTTATACTAATCATATAGTATGATATATATCACATAGTATAATAATAAAAATATTAAAATATTTAATTTTCATTCCCCATTGTTTGTGTGTATGGTTGTGAAGCTAACATACTCCATATTATGGATATTGACTTAAGAAAAATAAAATTATAGACTTTTTAAAAATAAGTATAACCTTTGCAATACTTTCTTGAGCTCTAATTTTTTTATGATGCTTTGTGTTTATATGTTGAACCTGAAATGTTAGTAATGCACATAGAAAAATATGAAGTATACAAAATAGGAGAAACTAAATAAATATTCAATAATATTTATAATCATCAAAATATAAGTTGAGCTCCAGGACTTTTAATAAACCCACTTGAATCACATTCAATAGTAGGTAACTTTTCTATTACTTATATAATCTACAATCCTGGACCTCTCTTGACATCCAGTTGGAGGATCTCTTTAGTGGTGGTTGCCACCTTCCCTACTACTAGAAGTTAGTAGATGTGCAACTGAGTGAGGTCATTCCTTACAATGATCTCCCTTCCTTTATAGTGAATTCGACTATAATATAGTAGGTGGACACCACAGCCTAAAAATTATTTAGGAAGAGGCCTACCAAAGTTGGCATTATAGGTTATCAGGGCTTAGAAGATTCAAAATAATATTTATAGAATCATAATGATACCAATCTTATAGTTGGAAACCAGGGTCATGAAAATAACATCATTGTGTTGCTTCCCTCCAACAAGTTTGTCATCTACACATAAAGGGATTGGGGCAATGCCCACTACTAGAGAATGGATGTCATATTTAACTCTCCAACATGCATCTTCTTTACCACTCGATGGAAATTTTGCTCATTCTCCACCCAAAATGGTGGGTACCACATCAGTGGTGTGCACTGAGTGAGCAAGAACATGTTCATTCACACCACCTTCCATGAGTTCTTTCTTTGTAGCCTTCTTGGCTCGATGAGCATAAATTCCATAAACTTGCCTTCCTTGATGAGTTCCTCTACTAGTCCTTATTGGTAATGACACTCCTCCATTTTATGTTCTTGATCTTTGTGGAAGGTGTAATACCTTGATGTATTATAAGTGTGTGTAGTTGCTTTCATATGTATTGGGTGCCCAAGGAACTACTTATTTTTAATAGCCTCAAATGGCTTAGCCATTAAAAATCTTAAGGGAGTGTAGGTAGATTTCGTAGTTGGTCAATGGGTGACTTCTTACTGATATGGTTAAGTGGGATGAGCAAGCTCTTTTACCCTTGGTACTATTGTCCCTACTATACTCAAGATCTTTGGGTGCATGGGTGCTCTTTGGTGCTTAAGATAATGGTGATCATGTATCATGTTTAGTTTACAGTCCCTCCTATCATTAGAATATATTCATTATAATTCTATTCCTTGTTATTGCTCTCCTCTAGTAGTAATTTTATGGGTGTGATCCATTTAAGAGGATTTAGCCACTTTATTTAACTCTTATATATTGACGTGGCTATTAACCAACTCTAACAACTCAGTGAGTATTTTTAGCAGTTGTAAATTAAGTGCATATCTAAAGGGATCATCTTTTAGCCCTTAGGTTAGCACGTCCTAGGAGACTACAGCTCTAGATAATTTACATCTAGAATTTCTCTTTGGAACCTCACAATGATGTTCCTTAGCGATTCCTCTAGCTCTTGCCTTATCCTTAGCAGAGCTCGTAAGTTAGTGATCTCTTTTGAGGCTTCTAAGTGCTTACAAATTGAGTCACAAGCATTCGCTTAAATTTAATGAAGAAGGTGATCACTCTTAAGGATAAGCAATTGAATAACCTGAGTGCTGACTCCTTAAGGGTGGTTAAGAAAAGTTAGCACTTGAGGATGTCATCTACATCTAGCAAAGAGGTCACTAACTCAAAAGTTATCACATGATCAGTAAGGTCAGTCTTGCCTCTATATGACTTGAAGTAAGGGAGGAATCTTGAACTTAAAAGGCAACCTCACCTCAATAATTTCCCTTAAAAAGGCATTGGTAAGTTCAAGTTTATCTATTATATGCCTTCTAATAGACATATTATAATCTTCGTCACTCATCCACATGCAAGTATAGTTAGAAATTGGCATCAAGGTCAATACTCTCTCTGGGCACCAATAATGTGTTGTCAAGTCAAAAGACAACTAAACAATTATGTTCACTCACACTTTCCTCTAGAGGCTACCCAGAGAACCTTGGATCATCTTCGTAATTCACTCTTCCATCATTTTTAGGTCGTGTCACATAGTGAATTCAACATTCTCTATGTTTTTTGAGGATTCTTGCTAAATTCACTCATTCTGTAGGGCTATGTTCTTATCATTGATATCAATCTATGCTCACCACACCTAAGAGAATGTTGAATTTAAATATGTCTATGTATGATATTCGACTTTACTAGTAGTTCTACCCAATGAACTAGAACCTATATGTAAGAATGGAGCATGCAGAAAAGTAAAGGAAAAGAGCTACAAATTTCCAACAAGTAGAGTATCCACTATTAAAATATATATATCAAAATCCTTCCTTGAATTTTTCCTTATTAGCCCTTATTCATAGAATTATGAGGGTGACATGAAAGACTATATAAAGAATAAGTAAATTTTATTATTTACATGAATGCACATATAACAGTATACACTAATTTAGAAACATGTCACCTCCTAACATATTGAAGGAGGGAGAAGTCAATAGACTCTTAGGTGAGCTGTCATTGAGCAAACTATGTGATAGTAAGTAGGCTCCTAGTGAATATGCAAGAAAGTCTTCATATGTGAAGGACCAATAATTGGTGAGTGATTTGGTGTAGTGATATCTTATGTAAAAGGCAAGAAGGACATGATGGGATTAGACGCCTCTAGGCTAAGAAGTAATAACTAAATTATGTGTGGGACTCCTTAAATATGTTATTTCCTCTAGCTAAGCTTACCAAGCTTGAAGATGGAGGCTCTAAAGGAGAGCCAGTGACTAAGATAGCAGTGAAAGGAAATTTACTTGGTAGGCTCTAAGTCAAGCTTATTAAATTCCTTAGACAAGTCTCTCTGATAGTCCCAGGAAACTACTCCAAAGGGTCTCCTCTTTTGGGTGAGTGTCTATATCATGACTCAGCAACCACCTACTAAACACTTGGGAAGTCATGTGTGAGTATACATAATCATAATTTGACTTTAATGAAAATGATAAGCCATTACACAATCATAAGTCTTTGGGAGCCAATAATAGCTATGGTGATTAATTTTCTACTTATTCTTTGGAACAAAATGGTTAGTTCCATACAATCTAGAATTAAATTTATTCATGACCCTATATATGTTATCCTTCTAAAAGAAACATAGACATATTTAGTAAAAATAACCCAACATAGGGTATCATTAATATTTTGAAAAGTTGATGTTATTTTATTAACACGATGAGGAAGAGCATGTTCATTCAAGAGCATACCATTTGGAAAGCAGTCGATGAAATGTTATCTCTAATCAACCTCCCCACCATCCACTAATTAGGTTAGTTATCTCTATAGTTAGTATGTTGAGGGCATCTATCATTCTATTCTGGGCATATCGAACTTGAACCAAAACTATATTAGAAATGTGCTAAAATATTTTCATAACACATTAATGATATATATATGGATAGGCTTAAAACATTGGAAGTCCCTTCCATTTAATTGATTAGTATCTTGGAATCACCCAAATTTTTAATGGTGTTGATGTTTATTTGATTTCTAACTCTAAACCAATAATAAAAGCTTCTTATTGTTCTTCATTATAGGCATATGCCTCTGAAAGTTTGTATAAGTATCTTAAATTTTCTCCCTGGGTAGTAAAAATAAGGATGATACAAGCGCATACTATGTGAGAATATGGTTCATTAATTTTCATAAAGGATGCACCATCATAGGATGATTCCAAAATAAGTTCATCTTGGTTATCCATAGTCATGATTTGGTCATCAAGGATATTAGCATTTTGAGGATAATTTATATGAATAAGATAAACTATTATGGTATCAACAAGGAATTTATCATATTTAACTTATGGGACATGTAATATCAAACTATAATAGATGCATTGACCATCATATAAAATATCCTAATAATACTCAATTGGTCGTATGATATTGCATGGAGCTAACCCTCATGATCAAACATATCTTGTATGAGAGCATATAATAATCAAACTTCTATGTGAGAAAACTTTTCTTTTAAATGCTTCATGTCCCACGAGATTTACTTTATTTATATTTAAATGAGTTTCTTTGAGTCAAATCAGTATAGCTCAACATTATACCATCCCAAAGGACAAACTAATGTTTTACTATTGGTTTGAAAGAAAGAAAACTATAATTTACTTCTCTAATCAGAAATAGTATAGGGAAGATACAAATCATTCTGAGGGGTGATAAACAAATTCTCCTATCATTCCAATTAGGAGAATAAATCATGAATTTATTTCTATAATCAAATATAGAGGATATTTTATCCGTCTGTAAGAGCAAATCAACTATCCACCTATCCTTCTTTGATTATGAAATTAAACTTTAAAATATAGATAAAGCGAGTTCTATGTTCACAAATTTTTCCCCTATTTTAGAAAGGAAACTAATATATGGTTTATTTTATTCTGGGATCTAGACTTCCTATAGGGGCAAGCCCCTATAGTTAATTATATCTCTTAAGAGAACACTCTTAATTAAAATGAAGACTATATAATTTCAAAATAAATATACAAGTTTAAAGAAATATTTGGGCTAATTAAACTTTCTATGCTCAGGCTTTAAATTATAGACTTTAATATTGGATTTGAAGGTTTAGACTTAATTAGATTGAGGAAAGTGCAGAGAGAAAGGTGTATACAATCTTGACTTACCACCTGCCTAGAGTGGGCTGCCAACTAACAATCTTAATCACAACAATTATCGATGAATGCAAGATTTAAGATAGTTCTATCCTAGGAATCAAGGAGTTTGTTAAAGAGACTTGAATCATATGCAATAGAATATGCTTACAAAAAAATAGAAATTCTACTCATATCCTAATGATGCATGAATCACAAATTAATATAAAAGAGCTAATTTTATTTATATAGAATTTAAAGGTTACAACCTAGGGTCTGCAGTAAAGTAAAGGTGGTCAGGCCCCACCAACAACAAACCTGGATTCTAAGCTTACGAGAAAGTAGAATTAAATATAACTGCTTATGGTCTTCAGGCTCCAAGTCTTCTATG
>NW_021319625.1:1757735-1766257 GCF_001605985.2 Dendrobium catenatum
GAAAGCCGCTACCCTCCATGGCTAATCGTTTGTATAACTCCATCTGCTCTTCCATCGGCCTGCTTGTGCCGAGTGTAAAGGCCTACGATCATTCTGTCCTACTGGATAGTGTGATCGTACCCTTTACATTCGAATCACACGAGCAGAATCCTTTCGGAGACCCACAGATTTCTGGCGACCACGGTGGGACAGGTTTCTCTCTCCATCTTTGGATATTGTATTATTCACTTATGTAGGTAATCCTAGTTTGGTGCCTAGTTTGAGTTCCTATTTTCTACTCCACTCTTTTCTTTTAATCCTTGGTGAGAGTTAGACATTTTTTAATGTATAAAGATTTAATTAAAATTTTGAGTTTATTAGATATTTATTTTTTTAATTATTATTCTCAAATTCAAATCCAAATCGATATATTTTAAGTCAATCTCATTCAGATCAAACATTTAATATCTATCAATTCCTAGTTGGAATTATTTTCAGCTTAATCTTGATCCATATCATTTCAAATAAGAATATTTATTCTATCCTTGATTACATATACTTGTTATAAACTCTAATTTTTATCATGTCCCTAATCTGAGCTTTTTTAGACTTGATCTTGATTCATATCAGTCCAAATGAAATCCAAATTTGATTTTTAATGAAAGGGTCCTTAAATTTGACATATATAAATTTTTCAAAAGAAGATTTAATTTGAGAAAATTTTGAGAGTTTAAAATTTGATACAAACTTTTGAGGAAATTTTCTTTAGAGGGTAAGTGATTTATTTTTCTTAATGAAAATTTTACCTCTACTTTGTTTAAAATATTAAGTAAGAGTTGGTTGACTCCTTTAAACACTTAAAGGACAATTTCTTATGATGATCCATAAAAAGAGAATATTCTCTCCCTTAATCCCTTGTGTGGGATGATCTTATTTTTGAACTAAAATCTTTGACAAATTGGAATTGGACTTAGAAATGAAAATTTTCTTTATTAGCTTGCAAATTTTCTATCTCGTAGGTATTCTTTGCATACATACGAATTTATTTCATAATTTTCTCAATCAAGTGGTTCATTTTATCATAGGATCAGGTTTGTTTTGTGAATTTTTCTTCCTTACATAAGAGAGTGAGTTTTCTTCTCTTATGTTTGGAAGATAAATCTACAACTGAGAAATCTTCTTTTAGAGGTTGAGAAAGGAAGCCATTAAAAAAAAATAGAGGCGCAATGTTCGCCAAAATATGAAAGATGCACAAAGTGTATCAAAATGAAAAGATGCGCAAAGTGCGCCAGAAAAAAAAAGAGAGACGCAATGTTCGCCAAAGTTATTAAAATGGGCACAAAGTGGACCCAAAATGAATAAGTAAATGGCTCTCCTTTCTTAGAAATCTCTAAATCTCAGAAAACTCATGTGTCCTTGGATGTTCTTGATACTTGAGTTTGAAAATGATGACTTCGGATTCATTATTATGCAATAATATTCTATTAGATATGAAGGTATTTTCATGCAAGAACATGGAGAAAATTAAATTTCTCCTTCTGATTTAGATCTTTTTAAATTAGATTTCAATTCAAAAAAAATATGTATAAGGGAGAGAGCCCAGTTTAGCTTGTAGGGAGCTTAAACTGGGTTAGCAAAATTTAAATTCCTAACCTTTTTGAGTTTAGATGGAGTCAACCAATTTCTTACTAAAATTTTAAAATTTGGTTCCTTATGTCATTTTGATTGGATCAAAATAATCAAGAGGTAAATCTTTCATTTTGAAAAATAATACTCTTTACTCTTTGATAAAATTTCCCCTCTTTGAAAAATTATGTGAATCAAACTTATCTCAATTAATTGATGTGTTTAACACCTCTTAGTGCCTTTACTATTGAGTGTTTTTAAATGCCCATCTTATTCTTTTTTGAAAATTTATATATGAAAATTTTTGGACCTCAATATTTGATTATAAATCACTCTTAAGGACTGATATGATATTCCTTTGATTGCACTCTCATTTTCTTTTGGATATTAGTTTTTTTGAGCTATATGGTTGTTTTACTTAGAAATAACCATTTGGCGTGCATTATTTATCTTGATATCTTTATGCCGCCATCTCTTGATTGGGAGCCACTCTCCCATTCATGTTGTCATCTTGTTCACTTGTTTGGGAGCCGCTATCCCACTCAAGTGGTTGTCTTTGTTCACTTTCTTGGGAGTCACTATCCCATGCAAGTTGTTAGTTTTGTTCACTTGCTCGGGAGCCACTCTTCCATTCAGGTCGTTGTTTTTGTGCTTGCTTTCTTGGGAGCCACTCTCCCATTTAAGCTATTGATTTTCTCCACCTTCTTGGAAGCCACTATCCCATGTAGGGTCTTGTTTCAGTTCACTTGTTTGGGAGCCACTCTTCCATTCAAGTTGTTGTTTTGCTCACTTGTTTGGGAGCCATTCTCCCATTCAAGTTATTTTTCTCACCTGTTTGGGAGTCACTTTCCCATTCAAGTCATTGATTTTATTCACCTGCTTGGGAGCCACTCTCCCATTCAGGTCGTTGTTTTGTTCACTTATTTGGGAGTCACTCTCCCATTCAAGGTTCTGGTTTTGTTCACCTGCTTGGGAGCCACTCTCCCATTCAGGTCGTTGTTTTGTTCACTTGTTTGGGATCCCTCTCCCATTCAAGCTGTTGGTTTTGTTCACTTGTTTGGGAGCCACTCTCCCATTCAAGTAGTTTGTTTTGTTCGCTTGTTTGGGAGCCACTATCCCATTCAAGTTGTTGATGCTTCACTTGTTTTGGAAGTCACTCTTCCATTCAAGTTCTGATTCCATTGCTTAATTGTGATTCATCCCATTGGATTTTTCTACATGTGATTATTCCGTCATATTCTTCCTCATATTGATATCATGATAGCTTTGCCTTGATTTTGCATGTGAGTATCCATCTTTATTCCATGTCGTTCTTCCTCCATGGACAGACCCGTAGGAGAGATTTCTCATTTGATTTCTGGTGGATTTCTTTGTACAAGAGATCCCCTTTCGCCACTTTATCTTTTTCACTCTTTGTTCCGCCATTTCAAATATGGTCAGGCAAACATTGAGTAATCCTAATTCACCATTTCGAATATGGTCAGGTGGATGTTGGATTCTTTTTCTCTCTTTTGCCCTGCTATTGCGATTGTGGTCAGGCAGGCATTAGACCTCTTTGGGAAGCTCTTTATTCACTGTTTCGATCTGGTCAGGTGGATATTGAGTTGTTCTCATTCGCCGTTGCGAATATGGTCAGGCGAATGTTGAACCCCCTTTCTTTCACCCTTTGTCTCGCTGTTTCGATCTGGTCAGACAGACATTGGGTTGTCCTCATTCACTGTTGCGATCTGATCAGGTGGATGTTGGACTTTCTTCTTTTATCCCACCGTTGCGATTTTGGTCAGGTGGACATTAGACTTTCGAGAAGGCTCATTATTCACTGTTACGAATATGGTCAGGTGGATTTTGAGCCATTCTCATTCGCTATTTCGATCTGGTCAGGCGAATGTGAACTCCCCTCTTCTGGTTGAGAGAGCCCTGATAGAGTCCCTAGGAGGCATTCCTTACTACCTTGTCCTCTTCTTATCACCTAGGCATATGCGTCGGGTGATTGTTGAGTGTACTTTCTTCTTTTATCCCACCGTTGCGATTTTGGTCAGGTGGACATTAGACTTTTGGGAGGGCTCATTATTCGCTGTTGCGAATTTGGTCAGGTGAATTTTAAGCCAATCTCATTCGCTGTTGCGATCTGGTCAGGCGAATGTTGAACTCCCCTTTCTGGTTGAGAGAGCCCGACAGAGTCCCTAGGAGGCATTCCTCACTACTCTTTCCTCTTTTGTCCCACCGTTGCGAATATGGTCAGGTGGACATTAGACTTTTCTTTAACCCCTTGTTTTGTCGTTTCGATATGGTCAGGTAAACATTGGGTCATCCTCATTCACCGTTTTGAATATGGTCAGGTGGATGTTGGATCACTCTTTTCCTTCTGTTCTGCTGTTTCGATATGGTCAGACAGACAGTCATTTCCTTTTCTTTACTCTTGTTCACTGTTTCGATCTGGTCAGGTGAGCATTGAGTTTCCCCCATTCACTGTTTTGATCTGGTCAAGTGAATGTGGGGCGTTTTTCTTTTTCCTTCTGTTCTGCAGTTTCGATCTGGTCAGGCAGACAGTCATTTTCTTGCTTTACTCTTGTTCACTATTTTGATCTAGTCATGTGAGCATTGAGTTTCCCCCATTCACTGTTTCGATCTGGTCAGGTGAATGTGGGGCGTTTCTCTTTTTCCTTCTGCTCTGCTGTTTTGATTTGGTCAAGCAGACAGTTGATGCTTTTCTTGCTCTTGCTCGTTATTTCTAATATGGTCAAACGAGCCTTGAGTTTTCTCCATTCACTATTTCGATATGGTCAGGTGGATGTTGGATCACTCTTTTCCTTTTATTCTGCTGTTTCGATCTGGTCAGGCAGACAGTCATTTCCTTTTCTTTACTCTTGTTCACTGTTTCGATCTGGTTAGGTGAGCATTGAGTTTCCCCCATTCACTGTTTCGATCTGGTCAAGTGAATGTGGGGCGTTTCTCTTTTTCCTTCTGTTCTGCTGTTTCGATCTAGTCAGGCAGCCAGTCGTTTTCTTGCTTTACTCTTGTTCACTGTTTCGATCTGGTCATGTGAGCATTGAGTTTCCCCCATTCATTGTTTCGATCTGGTCAGGTGAATGTGGGGTGTTTCTCTTTTTCCTTCTGCTCTGCTATTTCAATTTGGTCAAGCAGACAGTTGATTCTTTTCTTGCTCTTGCTCGTTGTTTCAAATATGGTCAAACGAGCCTTGAGTTTTCTCCATTCACTATTTCGATATGGTCAGGCAGATAGACAATTTCCTTATCTTTGGTTATTCTTCATTACCACCTTATGATTATTACTATTTGATATTTGATACTTTTTTTCAAGTGATTGTTGAATTCCTTTCTCCTCGCACCACCTTAGACATGTACTCTAGGTGATCGTTGAGTCTACTCTAATTCTTTACATCACTACTTCAAATTTGCTCATATGGACACAGAATTCCTATCCCTTCTATTATGCTGTTGTGATTAGGCAGATAGTTGAGCTTCTTTTCTTAGCTCTTTCTCACTATCCTGGTTTAGTTAAGTGAGCATTGAGTATTCTTCGTTCGTTGTTTCGATTTGGTTAGATGAATGATGGGTTTCTTTCTTTCTTTTATCCCACCATGTTTGCATGATTGGGTGAACATTATATGAATGAACGATTGTGGCATGATTATATGATCATTTGCATGATTTGATGACTTTTGTATGATTATGTGGGCATATGATTGAGTGACTATTGCATAATCATGCGAATCATTGTATGATTATATGATTGCTATATGATTATTGCATGATTATTTGCTTATCGTGTGGTTTGATAATCATTATATGACTAAACAATTATTATGTGATCATGTGAGCATTATATTATTGTGTTTATGACTTGATTACTATGTAAGTGCATATTATGTGATAGCATGATTATAATATAGCTTACTTATTATTATGTGGTTAAGTGATTATGACATTAATGCATGATAATTGCTTGATTATACGATGTTATGCGAATGTATGACTATTGAGTGATTTGATAATGGTTGTATGAATGAATAATCATCCCATTGTTATATATTTGCATGAGCATTGTGTGATTGTATGTTCATAACATGGTGGGACACTTGTTGCATGATTGTTGTGTGATCGTATGCTTCTTGACTCTTCTTAGTTGATCATAGGATCACATTTTCCTAGTGAGTCTCTTTAGCTAGTTCTAGGATTTTCCTAGCGAGTCTTTCTATTTGATCGTAGGATTGTATTTTCCTAGCGAGTCTTTCTTTTCGATCGTAGGATTGCATTTTCCTAGCGAGTCTTCTTAGTTGATCATAGGAATGCATCTTCCTAGCAAGTCTTTCTATTTTGATCATAGGATTGCATTTTCCTAGCAAGTCTATTTAGTTGAACATATAATTTCATCTTCCTAGTTAATCTCATTCGTGGTTGTTGGGTTGTACCTTTTTAAGATAAGGAGGTCAACGCCAACATGTATAGCTCACTCATTGTTCACCGCACCTGTTGGGGTGGAGTTTGTTGACCTCATTTTTGTCTTGATTTGCGCTCGAGCACTTTTGGGTCGAGTTGATTGGGCCTCGTCGGGCTCGATTTAATTCGAATCGACATTGACTTGAGTTTGATTTATTTTACCATATTTTATTGAGTTAATTTTAGTTGAGTCGAGGCGAGCTTGAGTTGACCCGAATTGAACCAAACTTGACTCAGTATGAACCGAATTTCAGTCTCTTAGGTGTAATAAAATCCTAATATAGGTTTGAATGACTTTCTAAGCCAATTTTAATCCCACTGTCCGATCAAGAATTTGATCGGACGGCTCCGATCTCAACCCTCTCCCTCTCGTGCCCTAACTAAAGCCGAAGGCTCGATCTCACGCCCGCCGCCCTCTAGTTCGGAGAGCCCAGAAGAAACGAGGCTCCTCTCTTTCTCTCGTGCGGCCAACCCTCTCCCTCTCCCGCTCTCGGTCTCCCTCTGGATCGTAGAAGCCCAGAGGCACCGGACCTCCTCTTCTCTATTCGTGAGACACTCGGCTTCGCACGGCACCAGGCGGGATCTCCTTTCCCTCTCGGTTTTACGCGGCCCAGGTCGTGAGCTCTCTCTTCGTCCGATCCCGCTTCCAGCAACGAAGCCCAAGAAGAGTCGTAAGCTCCAAGAGAACTCGGACCCGTAGCCTTGTCCTACGGCAGCCCCGACGCTCTCCAGCCGAAGCCCTACACTCACCTCTGTTTGGACCGAACCCGACAACCCGGTTCCACCTCCCCAGCCGAGCCCAATGCAAGTCTAGTCGCTGGAATCTCTGCTCTAGTCAACCAACCTTCCTCCAAAGCAACAGGATTTGTGTCAATAGGAAGATAAGTTCTTCTTTGCAGAAATTTGTTTCTTCTTGTTTTGAACCGACGTACTCATGCAGCCAAAACTTCAATTCGTCTTTTAGGTGAAAAATTGAATGCCTTGAGTCTTATTCTGTTAAACAAATAGGCGTGGCATGAGTTGTGTTTAATTTCTTTGGTACTTATTCAAAGTAATCAAGCATGTCTGTGAGGCTTATTTCATGGTTGAGTTCGCAATTAATGAGCAAAGCCTATGATTTAATTTATGTTGTTTGGAGCCTTAACTTTTGTATGCAAAAATATGTATTCACCATTAGTTTACGTTATGCAATGCATGGTTCAGAACTTGGTGTGTGGATAGGAGGGGATCATGGCATTCCCTGTTAAGTGCATGTATATACATGAGTCATTCTTCTTGAAGCTATATCTCTACATTGACACTTTTATCACTGTTGTTACTATAAGAACTTATCTCAATTGGTTGTCTTCTTACATATTTTAATTCCATTAGAAATTTTCATGATGGGATGAATTAGAGGCATTTAGCAAGGTTGCTGTCGCATTATTGATATTCGATCAATTTGAAAACTTTGCGGATTTTCTTATGAGCATATCGTGGTTGCTTTATTCATCATAGAGGTTTTGAGAGTTTATGTGTTACAATCTGAGAGGATTTATTTAAATCCAGTTATATAGGTTTTGAGAAAGAGATAGTTTCCTTACCTCTTCAAAGAATAGCAAAAAGTTGATTCGCTGTGTGATCATCCCTCTCCGAATTCACAATGTTCAAGATTGCTCTTTGAATTCTGACACTCTTTTACGAGAAAGGATTATGTGGAATGGGTTGTGGTTGTTTAAAAGTTATTTCTGATTTTTACCAAGATTGCTCTTTGAATTTTAACACCGCTAAACGTTCTTTGTGGTTACCAAGAGTAGCTTGTAATCTTGCATTTTGACATTTGGAAGAATGATGGCTCTCTTATTTTTGTTGTTTCAATAGATCTCCCTACCACGAAACTTTTGACTTGTTATTCGATTTTGTGTCTAAAAATAGAGAGATGCTCTCCATCGAAATCGACTCCTATGTTTGTGAAGTATGTGTACTTGGATCGATTCTACCCATATGAAAAGAAATTGCTATGCTATGGATGTTGGGAAGTTCTTGAATGCAGAATTTGTTTTGAAATGGACTAAACATGATTGTGAGATAACGACACTATTTATGAGAAGTGGTTTTCTACCTCACTAGTTATTGTTACATTAAGAGTTTTGTTATGCAGACATTTGTATTTTAGTTACTTTGATGAGGGACACTTAATGAAGGCAGTTGTATGCTTCAGTGATTTACTAAAAGAAGAGAAGGTGATTTTACACTTGGTTTCATGATTAAGTTGCTTTGAGTTGGTGGAATGTGTTATTGAAACTTGAAATGTGATACTAGCGATTGTGTTGGAAAGTCCCTATATAGTGTTTGTTTCAAGTGCAAACTCGGCATAGGATTGGCTCAACATTATGTCGAATAGTTAAAATATGCTCTTTGAATGTGGTAAAGGCCATTTGCATTAAACTTTCTTTCCTGTGATTATAGCTTGGATTG
>NW_021319625.1:1766357-1803362 GCF_001605985.2 Dendrobium catenatum
CAGAGAGAGATCTAGTCTTGGCTATTTAGTCACATCATTATATAATATATAAATATTATTAATAACTTTAATATTTATTATATCAGCATATATCAATTTATTAAATTTTTAATTAAATATCTATTTGAACTTTTGGAGTTTGAGTTTGAATATTTTCTTCTCCATCACATACATATTTAGGTTTCGTTTGTGACACCTTTTTTACAACTACTTAAAACAACTTTTTTGTGTAAAAAGATGTAATTTTTGTACTAAAAAGTCGATTTAAGAAACACTAAAAAAACCGTCACAAATAAAACCTTCTTTTTTTTTGGGGGAAATTTTGGGGCAAAAGCCTTTCATATTAAAAAGAGATTACAAGTAAAGTAAATGACAAACTATAACTCCCAAAAGCTCAAAAAATAGAGTTTGGTAGTTCTAAAGGAAGCAAAACAATACAAAGAACTTAAGATAGAGTTATAAGGACTCAGATCGTTCTGGCTTTTGATTGTCGAGAGGGTCGGCCAGAACGCAAAAACCCCTGGTTGCCAAATTGGCCGTCCTAAGGGCAGCTGTAGAAACAGCATTCATCATTGTCCTTTGCAAAAACCAGCAACCTGTAAGCAAGACAATCTCAATAGGCACCACAAAAAGAACAGAATGCAGTAGGTATGGAGAATTCTGCGAAGAGTTTGGTCCTGTATAGCAACAGCAAAGGCCTCCAGTAAATCAAGGGTGTTTCCAGCCATGAGTTTTGAGTAAGATAGCTTTTTTGACTTTAGCAATGACAGTCAGTTGGCTGTCGATAATTCCACCAAACAACCTTTCGTTTCTTGCTCTCCAAAGGTGATAAATAGCAGCAGAAGCAGTGAGCAGATAAAGATCTATCATGGTTGTTGAAATTTTGCTCAAAAATGCTATCATAGACTTGAAAAAGGTTTGGATTCATCAAAAGTGATCCAAACATTTAATAACATTAAAGGTGAAGCTGCAGTCATAGAATAAATAGGACATAGTTTCCGCAGCACAGTGACAGAAGCAGCAAGTGTATTGACTTGAAATTCCACGTTTAGCTAAAGCATCAGAGGTTTTGAGCCCTCCTTTAAAAGCGAGCCAGGCGTATGCAGAAAAACGAAGGAAGGCTCTCTTATGCCATACAAATTTGTTCCAATTCACCACCTCCAGGTGACTAAAATAATGCTTACGTAAATCAGCAAATTTGGGATTCAGTTTACTCAGCCAAAGATGGCTGTCATCATTGCCCTCAATCGGTACAATATTGATAAGAGTAGAAATTTGATTATCAAAAAAGCTCGGAACAGCCCAGTTGTCCCCCCAGATAATATCTTTCACCATCCAGCCAAAGTAAGGTTTAAAAGCAGGTAACATGTTTCCTTGAATCAAGTAACCAACAATTGAGACACCTCCACACCAAGGGTCCCAAAAAACAGAAAGACAGCTAGAAGACTTAATAGTAAAAGATATACAGTTTCTTATACCTTCAGCAATCTTACTAAGATCTTTCCAATATTGGGTACAGTTCGCAGCCATAATGTTCCACAGAGAATGATATTTTGCCCTCCTCCAGTCAAAAAGAAGATTATTGCTATTTAAGAACCTCCAAATAACAGAACAACCATAGCTATGATAAAGGGAATCATGAGAAGGGATTCCCAAACCTCCATTTTGCTTAGGAATGCAAGTATGTTTCCAAGAAACCATGTGAAGCTTTTTCTTATTGATGTCTCCAAAAAAGATAAATCTAGCACACATCTTGCTTAGCTGTTTACAACAAATTTTAGGTATTATAGACCCTCTTATCCAGTAAGCCAAGGTGTTACATATAGTAAATTTGATATATTGTATCCTTCCAGCAAATGACAATGTTTTAGCTTTCCAACCATCTAAAAGAGTAGCAACTTTTTGAATCAGAGGTTGGAAATGAGCAGACTTGAGCTTTTTATAGAAAATCGGAAGACCCAAGTAAGTAATTGGGTTAAAGGTTTGCTGGATATAAAGGATTGTACAAATAGTGTTTACTGTATTGGTATCCTTGGAGATAAGAATTGAGCTTTTAATAGGATTAGTATGGAGGCCAGAAACATCACCAAAGTTGCTGAGAATAGCTTTAAGGGCTTGAGCATTCTTGATGGAATCCAAACCAAACACAAGAAGGTCGTCAGCAAACAGTAAATGATAGATGGAGCATTTGCCAATCGAAATACCATTGAATTCATCATTAGCAGTAGCTAAGTCAAAGGAGGAAGATAAGCCATCCATAATAATACTGAAGAGGTAAGGAGATAACGGTCAGCCTTGTCTGATACCAGAGGTGGAGTTAAAATACCCTTCCAGCATGCCATTAATACAAACAGAGAAGTGCACATCAGTAGTGCAGGCTTTAATCCACGAAATGAACATGTCTGGGAAGCCTTTTGCCTCAAGTCTTTGATAGAGAAAGTCTCTCGACACCAAGTCGAAAGCTTTAGTGATGCCAAATTTGGCACAAAAGTACTTATGCTTAGTTTTCTGGTTGAAACTGCTCAGAATGTCAGTAGCTAAAAGGATATTGTCAGAGATGATCCTTTTTTGAATAAAACCTCCTTAGAGATTTTATAAGTGACATTACAAAGAGCAATAGGTCTATAGTCTTTGACATTACAAGCATGAGACTGCTTAGGAATAAGTGCTAAAGCAGTGGCTTTAATTTGATTGGGCATGTAACCAGTGTTGAAGAAGGAGATAACAGCTTTGCAAAGTTGAGTTTTGATGGTATTCCAAGTAGCTTTATAGAATTCAAAAGTGAAACCATCCGGGCCAGGTGCAGCATTAGGCTTAGCAGAGAAAACAATATGCTTAATTTCCTCAATAGAAATCGGAGCAATAAGATTGGAGAGGAGGTGTGTAGGGATCTGGTTTCCCACAGGGATATTATGAGAGTTGAGGATGGGAGGGGAAGGGGCAGGAGTGTTAAAAAGATTTCTGAAGTGGTTAACAAAGACATTAGCAATATCCTTGTGGCTGGTGAAAGTACCCAGGTCATTAGAGATCACTTTTATTCGATTGTGGTTTTGCGAAATATTGATCTTAGAGTAGAGGAACTTAAGATCATCCTCTCCATTAGTAAGCCATTTAACCTTGGCTCTTTTAAGCATCCAACTAGTGAGAGTATCCTGATAATAAGCAAGTTTAGCATTGACATCCTTCAGCAAGCAGTTGAGAGCAGGGTCTAAAGGATTATGCTGAAGCCGTGTAGTCATAGTGTGCTGTTGATCTTTAAGAGCATCAATTTGGGATTGAGTGTTATTAGCATTGAACCAGAGTTTTTGTTTCATAGCATTATTGAGGGTCTTAAGTTTGTAGCTGAGGGAACTTAAAGGGCTGCTCTCATTGGGGAGGGAAAAGACCTCTAATAAGATGTTCCAGAATTCAGGTTTCTTCAAGAAGTAATTTTTAAACATAAAGCGGTGCCCTTTGTTGACAGTTGGAGAGTTCACCAGAATCAAGGGGGAGTGGTCTGAGCAATCTGGGTCTTCTACAATGTAATAAGAGTTAGGAAAGGAATTCAGCCAGCTATCACTAATCAGCACACGGTCCAACTTAATGTGAATTGGGTTGTGGGTTTGCTGGTTGTGCCAGGTAAAGAAATAGCCCATATAAGAGAGGTCATGCAAACCAGCATTAAAAATCATGCTATTAAAATCACCAAGCTTAGAATAGGAGAGAGGGGTGCCACCACTTTTTTCATTCATATTACGACAGCAATTGAAATCCCCTACAATTGCCGAGGGGAGAGAAGTATTACTTCCAATTTCAAGGATGCTCTTCCAAAGGTCTTGTCTTTCAATTTGAGAATTGCTGGCATAAACCGCAGTAACAGCACAGGAGATGTTGGCATTGACAGAGATGTGACCATGAATAAATTGATTTGACATTTTGAGTGGCACAAAATTAACAGATTTTTCATTCCATTTAACCCAAATGCGTCCAAGACTAGAGTAACTGAAATTGTCACAGGTGGCTTCATACATGAAGATTTTATGGTTGGAAAGGAACCAATGGTCATTGTAATTGGGTTGAGTAATTTTAGCTTCTAAAATAAAGAAGAGGTCAATATGGTTAACTTGGGCTAGTTTTTTGCAGCTAAATACTTTGGTCGGGCTGTTGAACCCACGCAAATTCCAGGCTGCAATATTGGGCAAGGTCATTGGGACTTTGGGTTGGGGGTAGAGGCCTTTTTGGCTTTGCCTCTAGTTTGTTTTTGGTTTTGGCTAGCAGGGGGTTGGGCTTTAGATGAAGTGGAGCTAGAGGTAGTAGGTTCCATAGAAGAGGAAGGGATGTTAGGTTGATGTAAGCGAGGTGATGTCTGGGAAGGGCTGTTGAGGTTTGGATTAGTAGTGTTTGTAGGGTCACTTTTAGGTGTAAATGCGGCTTTGCCTTGATGGAAAGAAGAAGACAGAGTCTCCTCAGTGTTGTCATGGTCATTCAAGGCTTCAAATTTGTTTTTGGTAGTGATTGTAACAGGTTGTTTTATCTGTCCTATTGAGTCAGTGATGTCCTGGACATCTCCAGACGGAGAGTTAAGGTTCGGGATTAAGGTTCCTAAATTGGGATTTTGATCTTCAATGGGAATAGAAAGTTGAGGAGGTAGGTCGTGATTAGGCTGAGTGATTTTTTGGATTTGTGGAGGTTTAGGGATGTAAAGTTTTGGTGGCGGTGTGTGTTTAGGTTTTCTACTGGTACTTCTTCCCCTAGGTTTTTCGGCATTTTCGATTTTAAAAATTGGATCTTTTGGGCATAAGGTCGGGGGATGCATGATAGAGCCACACTGTGAACATTTTTCCGGTTTTGAGTCATATTGGACTCTAAGGGGGAACGATTTTCCTTCAACAGAATAAAAAATTTCCTCCGGAAGAAGAGAGGAACTAGTAATTTGAACGCACACTCTAGCAAATGTCAAACGAGTTTTTGCAGCAGTTAATGCATCAACAGCAATGGAAATCCCTATGCAGCTAGCTAGTTTAGAAATACCTTACGGAGTCCACAGAGATAGCGGCAAGTTCAATATTTTGATCCATAAGGGGATAGAAGGAAATTCTTCCCTTTTAGGCACAAAATCAGATGTCCATTTTTGAAGTATGAACGACTTACCAAAGAAAAACCACGGGCCTCCCATCCATGCATACTCGTAGTCTTCTAGAGCAGAAAATTTGAGCAAGAAAAATCCCTCGTCCATAGTAAGCAAAGAAATTGACCCTTTAAGTGGCAATGCCTTCTTAATCACAGAGAGAAGGGTTTCGTAGAAGGATCTTTTCCCGATCGAGTAGCCAACCAGCGAAAGGGACCACTCCGGAGCTCTAGCGTTGAACTGGTCGGCGGTGAACTCAACAGTGAGGTTCTGAGTATGGACGAAGGTTAGAGAGTGGGAGAAGTCGGTAGAGACTTGGGGGGTGGAGTTTAAAAGGTTTTTTCCAAAGCGGGAGGACAGTGGAAGCAGGGGATGCAGTGGAGGTGGAGGTGGAAGGGAGAGGGGGAAAGTCGTTCACGGCCATGGGGGAGGAACCCCCGGCCGGGAGGCGGCTGGTAAGCAAGAGGCGGGAGAAAACCCCGCTAACCCTAGCAGAGCGCAGAGGATATTTTCACCCGCATTGAAAGCTTGCTAAAAATTTTTAGAGAAAACTGAATAAAAAAAAAATCTATTAAATATCAATAGATCATAGATAAATCTAGCATGAGCTAGTCCTTGGCTAATTTAGTCACATCATTATCATAATAATATAAATAATTATAAAATAACTTTAATATTTATTATATCAGCATATATCAATTTAAATTTTTAATTAAATATCTATTTGAACTTTTGGAATTTGAGTTTGAATATTTTGTACTCCATCACATACATATTTAGGTTTCGTTTGTGACACCTTTTTTATAACTACTTAAAACAACTATTTTGTGTAAAAAGATGTAATTTTTGTACTAAAAAGTCGATTTAAGAAACACTAAAATACCTAGCAATACCGAGCAAATCCAGAGCAAATACCGAGTTGTAGAAAAACTCGGTACAACTCGGTATTTATATATTTTTGGTGTTCACAGAGCGGTATTTCTCATTTTTGCAAAGCAATACCGAGAAAATCGCGAACATAGCATTTCCGGGTTCCGCTCCGGGTCAAGTCGTTGGGCCGCGCGTTAAAGAGTAAAAGCACGTGGCAACATGTTATTGGCGGCCGATCGTAGCTCTACGTCAGGTCAGAGGACGTAATAATTGTTCCTTATTATGATACAAATTCAATAATTATATGTTTATCCAATTTTATATCTTTTAATCTTTATGAGCAATAGCAGAAGTTAGAGCTGCCACTTTTCCGCGTCTTTTAAATCCTTTTTCCGGTGGATAAATACCTCTCCAAAGTTGCTTCTCCTGCTCCATCTCTCCTCTCTCTCTCTCTCTCTCTCTCTCTCTCTCTCTCCGAAGTCCGAATAACAAAAACAGAAGCAGGGGAGGAGAGAACAACAGAGAGACAGGAACATGACTATAGAAGAGCAGTGCGATAAGTACACCATCACAACAGCTGAGGTACACAAATAAATCATCCATCCAACTATTTCTGTACTATTCTATTTATTATAAGAAAACTTAGGTACAAATTGACTGTGAAAATACAGATATCAGCGGAGCTTAGGGAGCTAAGGAGAATCTGCGTCCCCATAGTCGCCACCAACCTCGTTTCTTACCTCAAAGGCATGGTCTCCGTCGCCTGTATGGGTCGACTTGGCCCTCGCGAGCTCGCCGGCGGTTCTCTTGCCGTCGGCCTCACCAACATCACCGGCCTTTCGATCCTCTCCGGCATTTCCCTCGCCCTCGACCCAATTTGCAGCCAAGCTTCCGGCTCGGGCAATCCTTCCCTCGCCGTCTCCGCCCTCCGCCGCACGATGCTTCTCCTCCTCATTGTCTCCTTACCCATCGCCGCACTATGGTTCTCTCTCCGATCCATTCTCATTCTTTTCCTCCGCCTCGATCCTGCCGTCGCTGCCATTGCCCATGCTTATGTTCTTTCTTCTTTGCCTTCCCTTCTCACATCCTCCCTTCTCCTCCCCATTCGCTCTTACCTCCGTTCTCTCTCTCGTCCCCTCCCCTTCGCCGCCGCCTCTACATTCTCCTCCCTCGCCCTACACCTCCCCCTTGCCCCCTACCTCTCTTCCCTTCGCCTCGGGATCTCTGGCATCGCTCTCTCCTCCTCTGTTTCAGACTTGGCAACCCTCCTCCTCCTCGCCGTTTACTTTTTCCGTCCCCAAAATCAAAACTTTAAGCCCTCCGCCACGGTCGACGATCACACATACCTTCCCCTGAAGCCGCCAAAACCACTATCACCACCTACTCCTCCTCCTCCGCCGCCGCCGCCATCATCCGACACATGGTTGCCGCTTCTCCATCTCGCAATTCCCAGCTGCCTGTCCGTCTGCTTAGAATGGTGGTGGTACGAACTAATCATGACCATCGCCGCCGGGTATCTAACCGACCCACAATCTTCCCTTGCTGCCGCAGGAATCGTCATCCAAACCACCGCCTTGCTCTACACTCTTCCGGCGACTCTATCAGCGGCGGCATCGGCTCGAGTGGGCAAAGAACTCGGGGCGGGCCGGCCCGCCCAAGCTCGAGCCGCGGCTGCAATCGCGATGGCTTTGTCCCTTCTAGCTTCCTGCTTCAGCTTTGCGTGGGCCACGCTGGGCCGAGATGCGTGGACCCGGGTTTTCACATCCGATAGCGACGTTCTACGTATGACACGCGTCGCGCTCCCCCTAATCGGGTTATGTGAGCTTGGAAACTGCCCGCAGACGGTGGGGTGCGGAGTGCTGCGCGGGTGCGCCCGCCCGGCTTTAGGCGCCGCCATTAACCTCTACTCTTTTTACTTGGTTGGGGCACCGGTGGCCATTTTGTTGGCCTTCGGGTTAAATGTGGGTTTCATTGGGCTTTCTTTTGGGCTTTTGTCGGCCCAAATAACTTGTGCTGTTTCTATTGTTGCTGCAACATGGTGGATTGATTGGGATTTGGAGGCCCAAAAGGCCATTAATTTAGTCGGGCGGAATAGAGCTTGAAGTAGTTAAAAGAAGGGGCCACTTTCGTGTGTGTATAAATATAATATTGTTTGTAATTCTGTAGTTATAATGTACAGATTTGTATGATTATTAAAGTATTAATTGTATAATATTGGCTAAAAGATTGGTAGGAGGAAGTGACACTATTGAGGGGATTACAGTAGGAGGATGAGGGGATTATAGTAAGAGGAAAAATGTTTTAGGGGCTATTTGGTTTGAAGTAAAAGCTATGTAAAATATTTCAAATGCATGGATTTTGAGAATATTGATATTTGATTTGAAGTAAAATAAATGCTGTGTAATTTTCTTTGTGTTTTTAAAATCAACCCTCTAGTTTTTTTTTTTTTTTTAGAAAATGCCTCTAGTTTTTTTTTTTTTTTTGTATTTGAAATTTCTTGGATTTGGGCGAGTTCTCAATACATCAAAAATTCATTGAAATTGTTGTCACTTGAGGTCATCGCACATGGGCTTTCAGCCACAGTTGCTAATCATCACCTCCAGTCATCACCAACCGCCAACGACATCCACCTTCGGCCACCACAATTACACCCACTGCCGCCTGCTGTCGTGGCAACCATAGTAGCCTTCCTCTACTGTGCACCACCACAGTTAGCCACCATCGCTAACCACTACTGTTACTGCCCTTCACAGCTAGGCACCGCCGCCCCCCTACCATCATGGAGCATTGTGACATGTTACTGTTCACCATCGCCACTACTGGATGCCGCCGACCATTGTCGACCACAACTGGCTACTGATGACCACTATTGATCACCACCGCCGCCGCCCATTTTCTCTCACCCCCAATACTAGCCATCACCATCATCAGCTGCCACCGTCCATGCATCTTTGTTGGTCACCGTCGGCCACTACTGTTGCTAGTGATTGATTGACATGATTGACATACAGCTAGACTAATAGGGCACGGATATGAACATATGATGTATGATGGGGATATGAATGATATGTATATGATAAGATTGTATATTAATTATATGATATACACAATACTATTCCTTTTGACTGTTATAGATTCTTACAGATATGTGCTTACTATTTATGTTTGATGCATTGACTTTAGTTGTAGATATTAGCACTTGATGAGTTATATGCATTATGTGGTTTTTAGATGCTTACAACAATGATAAGGAATCTATGAATTGAGAATTTTATGGGCTGCAACTTGAAGTTCTTTCTACAAATGTTGGTCTTTCTATTTTATTCTTTTTATAGTTATGATGTATTTGCAATGCTGGTATATTATTAGTTGCATATCATGGCCATTAATACATTATTTTGGAATCTTGGTCATGGTATAAATATTGACCATAAAAATATATTTATGTTTTTCGGGGTTTATATTTTATATGGATGAAATTTGTAAAGTTTGGTTGTAGATTGAAATGATGGAGAGATGTGCAATTCTTTCAATTTAGGTCTTGAGGCATGATAAAAAATAGTATTAGAGCAATGTTTATTAGAAGGATTGAATTATAACCAGAGGAATCGAATTGATTATGCATTGGATAATGTATAAGAGTATTGAGATTACATTCATGAACGTGATTTACATAAATGTATAGATCTATCATAAATACTTAAATGCATTGCTTATGTATTTTGTTAAAAGATAAGTTAAACTGATCATGGACAAGAAGATGGATTCAAAAGAAAATAAGATTTTAAATCAGTTGCCGTTTATATTTGAGCAGGGGTGGAACCAGCTTCAATTTTGAGGGGGGGCAAATATAACAAAAAAATAATTAAATATTAAAAAATATTATTATATATTTATATATTAGGACAAGTTTTTTGGGGTAATAGAGAAAATTAACTAAAATTGAAGAAGAATAAAAGAAAATGGAGCAAATCATGCGTAATAATAGGTGATCCAAGCCCTTCCACAACATTAAGCCCAATAAATGATATAGACTTATAGAGCTCAGCATAAATTTAAACCTGAACTTCTCACTAAGGTAGTCCACATGCCACTCAATTCTACCACCAGGGTCAATAAAAAAATTACTCTATCAAATAGCCCCAAACTATAGAAAACCATGCTCACAGAAGACCAGCACAAAGAGCCCAAGCTAACTCCAACAACCAGCTTGAAATAAGGCTCTAAGCCATCCAACAAAAACTAGTAATCCATATACCAAGGATAGCTCCAAAGATCACATGAGATAATAACATCAAACTAGTAACCTTAGATCTTATAATAGAACCAACCTAGACTGAAAAGCCAACCAAACTCCCATGGATACCCCCATCCATACTATATAGCCACCTGGAGGTAGGAGAGCAAAAATTAAGAAAACCATTGGCATAATAACTAGTGCAATCACAGCTCAATTCCAGATCCACATAAATGTCACCTAAAATGAACAAAGCCACAAAAATAGACAAACAAAAAATCAACACCAGAACAAAAAAATAATGAAAAAGGTCACAACCATAGACCAAACAAGGTACAGAACAAACATAAACCATAAAAACCATTAGAGAAAAATTAGATCCCACCAAACATACGAGCAATGCCAACACATAAAACCACCAATCTAGGTAGCTAGGAAGAAAACCCAATATAAAGTAAGCACCACACACCAACTGGAAGATAAGAAATAGAGCAGGAACCCAACCAAACCTAGAACAACCAAAGTAGAATCCCAAATGAACCTCTAGAAGTAGAAAATATAGCTCGCAACAACACAGGAGCCGCCAACAACAATCATGACAGAAGAGAAAGCCAGGCCAAACTAAGGAATATGAATACCAGCCAAATAGAAATAAAACAACAATAAACACCATAACCCCACAAAGGGCCTCAAAAATGCAGCTAAGGAAAAATCTCTTAAAGAAGAAGAGCAAGAAGAATTGAATTAAACAAACATCTTAAAATCTAGAATAGGGTAAACCAATAGCATCAAGTATAAGAATTAAACAAACACCATAACCCTAATCTAAAATAGGGTAAACCAATAGCATCAAGTCTAAGAATACCTTTTAAAGACTCTGGAATTTTGGACAAAATAAAATAAAAAAAGACTCTAAACCACACCCCCAATTAGCAAGCCATAAAGCACAAGAAATACCATCCTTGTAAATATGATATAACAAATAATTCAAAAAAAATATATATTCTTAATATTCCTCACCATAAAAAAGAGATTAGGATTGCAACAGGTATCATCACCAGAATATAAGAACTAGAAATTATAATCAGAATTAACCTCAATAAAAATATTAGTTAAATTAAGAGACATACACAACCTAAGACCATAATGAATATCTATGGTGGTAGCATAGAAAACATTACCATTTTGAAGAGGACCAGCAAAGGAAATAATAAAACTACCATTACTATCTCTGATAGCCCCACAACAACCCACAGATGAATTAATGCTAGCACCATCCATATTCAGCTTATAAAATTTATGGGGGGGTTTGGTCCAATAAATAATATTAGACACTATAGCAATAGGATCACCCTCCAGACTATGTCCTAGAGCAGAACTAACAAAATAGTAGTTTTTAAAATTCTTAAAAGAGAGAAGTTTAATAGGGACAAGAGATAAAACCTTATCCTTCACATTCTGGATTACCTTATGATGATTCATATGAACACCATTAAAAAGAGAATTTTTCATCTCCAACCATAAGTACCATAATATGAGAGATGCAATTAAATTTATGATGTGCCCTTTAGATTTAATGAACCAAGCACTAAGCATATAATTAAGGGACAAATGAGTGTTAAAATAGTTTACTAAAACATTTCATCAAAATAAACCCAAGTTTTAGTAGCCATAGGGCCAAAAATAAAAAAAATGATGTATATTCTCAATATGGTAACAATATTGGCACATAGAAGGAAAAATAAAACCTTTTTTGTGAGATTATCTTCAGTGGGAATGAGTTTATGAAGGATTCTCCAGACAAAAACAACCACAATAGAAGGTATATTTTTAGGCCAAATCAAAGAGAAAATATTATCAAAATTCCTCCTCGATCTAAAATCATGCCAAGCATTCTTTAAGTGAAAAACAACGTCTTTAAAAAATCACATAAAATAATATACTTAGAAGCAGTATTGATAGGAAGATTCAGAATTTGATGAATAATGAAAATAGGAATAACATTAGAAAGTGTCTCATAATCCCAACAATTATCAATAAGGAAATAATTAACCTTAATAGCCATAATGGAGGAATAATTAATAATGGAGTCAATAGACTAGTTACTCAACCAATGATCTTACCAAAAGAAAGCATTACCTTCACTAAGCCCCCAAGAAATGAAGGGTTCAATGGCCCATTTAACCTTGCAAAGCCTCTGCCACACTGTAGAATCACCTTGATTAAAATGACAAGTAGTGGGGTGCATACCAACACAATACTTAACAAACTTAAAATTAGCTCAAAGGCTCACTTTAGCACAAAAATTATACCATAATTTATAAGAAAAAAGCCATAGAAAAATCATTCATATTTTTATAACCTAATTCCCCTTTATCCAAACACCACAGCTTTTACGACAAGTAGCCCAGGTAATTTTGGAATAAGTAGATGTACCTTTCCAAAAAAATTTATTGATAAGTTCATGCACTCTATTGCAAACCACTTGAGTCAGAAGAATAGTTTGAAAACTATAAACTAAAAAAGACCAAAGAATAATTTGATAAGAGTAACTCTACCACCAAAGCTCAAAAAATAGAATCCCAAGATAAAAGTTTATTATAAACAGAGGTAATAAGACCATCAAAGAGAAATGTTTTCAATCTATATTGAAAAAGAGGGACACAAAAATACTTAATGGGCAATTAACCATGCATAAAACTAATTAAATATTTAATGACTAAAATACGATCATTGGGAATTCTTTTGGAAGAAATAAAATAACTTTTATTTTTATTAAGAGATAAGCCGCTAAACAACTCAAATTGATAGAAAAAATCCATAATTTTATGAATCTTATTAACAGAAGAATTCATAAAAATAATAAAGTCATCAGAAAAATATAAATGAGATATGGAAAAACCACCCAACATTTTAAAGTACAGACTCGGAGTATTCTAAAAAGGATTGGTAAGGCCTAAGATAAAAATTTAGTAGCAATAATGAAATGAGTAGTAGAAATAGGGTCACCTTATCTTAATCTATGAGAGGATTTAAAATAATCATTACTAGTACCATTAACAATAATAGAAAAATAAACACCTTCAATACAATTCCTAATAAGCTTGATAAAAACTAAATTAAAGCCAAAGAAATTCAAAATGTTAAAAATACACTTAAAATCAGCATTTTCATAGGCCTTAGCAATATCCAACTTCAAAATCAAGTTACTCCCTCTCACCTGAACATATAGGTCTTGGAAAAATTCTTGAGTCAACAAAATATTATCCGTAATGGCCCTCCCTTTCACAAATCCCATATGAGAAGGAAAGATAATTCTCGATAAAATAGAAGTTAGAAAATTAATTATAATTTTAGAAATCAATTTGTTAAAAATATACAAATACTAATAGGTCTAAAATCATTCCAAGTACTAATAGAGTTATTTTTTGGAATAAGTACAAAAGAAGTGGAAGTAAAAAACATAGGGTTAAAATTACTAGTAAAGAAATCCAAAATAGCAGAAAAAATATCATTATTAATAATATAACAAGATTTTTGAAAAAGTTGATTGGTAAAATCATCAGGCCCAGCCACAGAGTCACTGTTCATACAAAAAAGAGCCTCTTTAACTTCCTCAAAAGAAGGAGGTTTAGAAAGAGACTCATTCTCCTCTTGTGATATAAGGCTAGGAATAAAAGAATGATTATCAATGTGAGCTAGACTAAAATTCTTATTGAGATGATTTTGAAAATGCTTAACATCTAAATTAGCAATTCCCATAGTGTTCTCAGTAATAGAACCATCCTCCCGATAAATTTTATTAATATAAATTTTAGCCCTTTTCCTCTTAACTAAAGCATGAAAATATTTCATATTATTATCACCTTCAACCAGGTGCTTATCCACAACTTTATGTTTCCAAAAAACCTCCTTCTCCACTTGTAATTTAAAAGCACCTCTTTAGCATTTCTTAATAAAATGAAATTAGCATTAGAAGGGTCAACTTGACAAGTAGACTCAACCGTGTCAACTTGGTCCTTTGGTTTCAAAATAATGGTAAAGAGGTTTTTAAAACATTATGTTTCCACCAATTTAAATTCTACTTAAGCCTTTTCAACTTAAACCAAAGTCTTCTCATGCCGAAAAGAGAATTATATGGATGTAACAGAGCTTACCAATTATTCTAAACAACATCTAAAAAAGAGTCATGAAGTAACCAGATGTTTTGAAATATGAATTGATGACAAGCTTTAAATTGTCTAAACATAAGGCTAATTAATAAAGGGGAGTGGTTAGATGAGTCCATCTAAGGTGCTGAACATTAGTGGAGTTAAGTGAGTTAATCCAAGAATCATTAAAAAGAACATAATCCAAATGTTTCCATAAATGACCCATATTACAAGTGAAATTGTTATCAGAAAAACAAATATCTATTAAATTACAATCCAAAAACATGTTACTAAAATCCTCATTAGATTGATAATAAGGTGAAGAGCCTCCTAATTCCAGCGCTCCTGTCTGGCGACTCTGAGGCGATTTAGGGTTTCCGTTGCTCTCGTTCATCTTCCTCATTTTTCTGGCTTTTTGTTTTGATTTTCAACTAGTTTCTTTTCCTTTAGCTTTTTTTGTGTTCTTTGATGGCTTTATTTTGGGTTTTTTGTTAAGTTTTTTATTTGGAGATGACGACTCCATCATCATCTCTCCTCCTGAATGCTGCTTTCACTAATGGTCGCACTCAATCTTTCAATGATGTTGCCTCTTGATCATCATCTGCTGCTCCTAAGCTCATTTTTGTGCAGTCTTCTTTTAAGGGTTGTCCAGCTCTATTGTTTGGTGACTCTGTTGTTTCTCAGCTTGCAGCCCCTTTTTCCTTAACTCTTGTAGGTAAATTTGTATTCCGACGGCCTAATCTGGATGTGATCCAAAAAATTTTTGTTAGTTTGAAATTATCTAGGTCGTTTCATGTCAGGTTACTGGATCCGCGACATGTTGCTATCCAATTAATGAATGATTTGGACTACAATCATATCTTTGCTCGTAGATCTTACTACATTCAGGGGTGTCAAATGCAGCTCTTTAAATGGATGTGTAACTTTGATGTGCATGAGGAATATCCTATTACACCGGTTTGGATTACCTCCCAAACTTGAGATTGTATTTTTTCAAAACGTAAATTTTTTTTGGTCTTGCATCAATTTTTGGAAGGCCCTTACAAACTGATCAAGCCACATCATCCACCTCTCAGCCCTCTGTTGCTCGTGTGCTTGTGGAACTTAATGTTTCTAAAAAGTATCCTTCAGAGGTTTGGTTAGGTTCTTAGCTTAACGGTTACTATAAAAAGGTAGAATTTGAAAATTTACCTATATTTTATTCTCACTATAAAATGCATGGCCATACTTTTAATGATTGTTATAGGCTGCAAGATAATGTTGATGCTCCATCTGATAATGAAAACTTACAACATATTGCTCATAATGGTATTGGTATCGAGGACCATGCTGAGAATGAAGGAATTAATTCTAAATCTAAGTTATGTGTCGTTATCTATTGTTAATGGTTCTTTAAATACTTTGAATGACCCCTTACCTGTACCAAATTGTGCTACTCTAACAGCTCAGTCCACCCTAGAAATTTCTCTTCCTAAACAGGTTGATAATAGCGGTAATGAGGATGTCTCACTTGTTGTTGGTTTAATATTGGAAAAGAAAGGGTTGAATGATTCTTCTTCTCTAAATATTACTAATCCTATTTTACACATTTTGAATTGCTCTTTAAATTCTACTTTACCTGATAATGTTGATGATGATTTTTGTTCTACTCATAATCAGGAACCTACTTATTCTAATATCCAGATTATTTCTGTTAATCATGGTGGATCTAGTCAGAAGAATCTTGTAGAAATTAAAAATGCTGAGCTAGGGTTGAATAATAGTGAGATGTATGTGAAAGAAGTGTTGAAGGAAGGTGAGTTTTCTCTCAAAGGTAACCGTATAGGTCTTAATCTGAAATGTAAGTCCCCTACTACATCCCAATTACGTTATGATAATCTTACTCATACTGAGGATCTAGAATTTACTGCTAGTTGTTTTGCTAGAGATGATATTGATATTAGCTTTGTTAAAGGACAAGGAAAACGTGGTAGGAAAAGCAAGAATCTTATTTTACAATCGGGTAGGAATACCAATCTTGTTTTAAAATATGGTAGAAATACCCAGTCTCAAACTAGCTATTAATGTTTTGTTATGGTTAAATCGATCATTTGGAATGTGAGGGGCATTGGGTGTGCCTCCTCTCGGGCGCGGGTTAAAAATCTTTGTCATATTCATGATATCTCTAAACTAGTTTTGCTTGAACCTCTTGTTAAGGTTTCTAAGTTACTTAGTACTTCAAGTTTTCTTGGTTTCAAGCATTCTATGGCTAATTGTGCTAATAAGGTTTGGGTTTTCTTGAAAGTTTCGGTTCATATTGAGGTTCTTTGTAATTTTTCTCAAGAGGTTCATTATCATATCGATGTTTTAAATGTTAAATATTGTGCATCTTTTATTTATGAGGCTTCTTGTTGTGGCATTAGGAAAGTTTTGTGGGAGCAATTAACAGATTTTTATTGTATGTATCTTGGTCCTTGGTTGGTGGGGGGTGATTTTAATGCTATATCTAATCCTTCCGAGCATTCTAGGGGATCTTGTCCTAATTCTTATACTATGGAAGATTTTAATAATATGATTATCAACTGTAATCTAATTAACATTACTTTTTCAGGTAATCCATTTACCTAGAATAGAGGGCACCTTTGGCAAAGATTTGATCTCATTTTATTTAATGATAATTGGATCACTTCTTTTAGCTCTATTTATGTTGAGCATATTAGTCATACTCTTTTTGATCATTCTCCTCTACTTCTTCTTAATATTATACAGGCTAATGCTGCTCCTCAATTTCATTTTCAAAATATGTGGCTTCAACATGATTCCGTTTGTGAGCATTCAAGAGAACTGTGTTGAGATCTAGTAATTAGGTTGATTCAAGGCCTAGTGAATGTCCCAAGAAGCATAACCACAGAGAAAAGGGAGGTGGGAAATTGGTACTAGATATAAAAACAAAGGTTTAAAATCTTAACAGATCCCGTGTTATGAAAATTAATTGAACCGAAAGATAAATGCTCTTTTAAATTTTGTATAGGAATATGATAGAGTTTTATAGACGGCAACCACAGGTTCTTCTGCCAAGCTCATTGTGTAAATATAACTGTAGATAATAGGAACGGAGCGGGAATCAACTGTTAAAGAACCGCAACGCCGAGTAGAAATGTATAATGAGAGCAACGTAGTATGTAATTGGTTTTCTCCTGATAGCTGCGTTGCTTGTCTGGGGTGCATAATAGAGAGATAAGTCACATGATTGACTATTATGTCCACTACTCCCAGAGGCCACCCTGTGGTTCCTGTCTGAGTCTAGGAGTGTGCATGACTATATAACCGTCTGGGACATACGTGATCTACGTCCTTTTGCGCAACACACCATAACCAGCGCGACAGCAAGGCGGGAGAAACCCTCTACACAACACTCTTTTACCGATCCCGGTTCTTTTTTTGCGGCAAAGAACCGGGTACCAGCTCCGTTCTACATATTCCGATGTAAGTTCGGCAGAGAACCGATCCGTCCTTACACTATCTCAGTGTTGGCAGAGAACCGTCCTTCCTCTTCACACTCTCCTAGCTGTGAGCAGAGAACCTTCTCGTCCTTTCAACACTCATCTAGTGTGGCAGAGAACCCTTTCGTCCTTTCACACTCTCTCTAGTGTGGGCCGGAACCCTTTCGTCTTTCACACTCATCCTTGTGCTGGGGAGAGAACCCTTCGGCTGTTTCACACTCTCTAAGTGTCACAGGAAGAACGGATCTCCTTGACAGATCTTCTCATCAAGAATCTAGAAGAAGAGGAAAAGAGTGAAGTTAATTTCCCAATTCACAAGTAACAAGAACCCACTTACCTTTGAACCCCAAGTGAAGCGCTTTCTCGCTATCAGTGGTAGGAATTCCTCCCTTCAATGCTCTCTTCCACTCGGTCTTCCTTGGCTATTCTTCAAGAGGCACGAAGATTCAAATGACAAAAAGATTGGTTAGCAGTCTAATTTGACTAATTTATACAAAAGAACAAGAAAAAATCCGCCCAAAAACTGCAGTATTCAATTCTCTGTACACAGTGGATCGTCCTGTACGATCGGTGGATTCGTCATTGGACGATTTTACTTAAATGATATAAAACGACCCTATTTTGAATTATGGTGTACGAAATGATCCTCGTATAGCTGCACGTCCTGTACGAACTAGGTTCGTTCCAGTACGAACGTTGTTCGCAAGGTCGGTTCTAGAAACTGCTGAAACTGTATCTAAGTCGGTTGTATTGTTTAGAGAAATTTATTCGTTCTGGACAAAAATTTTTACAGAGACGATCGTCCTGCACGAAAAATTTATTTGTATGGACGAAAATTTTCCAGAGGGGACCAATCGCCTAGGGACGATAATTTAATTTCGTCCGGACGAAAGATTTTCAAGGACCCTATCATCCCTAGGATATTTAATTTTCGTATGACGAAATATATTCCAGAGAATCGCAGCTCGCCACGGACGATAATTTAGTTTAGTCTGGACAAAAAATTTTCCAAGAGCCAAGTCGGACCTGGACGATAATTTATTTCTTCCTGGACGAATAGGACTTAGAAAAATTTTATCGAGCAAAGTTCGCTATTCGTTCCATATGCTTATAGGAGATAACTGTCTGATCGCTTAAGTACGAACTAGAAATCATCCTGTTAGATCAGTATAAATTTTATATGATGTCTCCTTAGTGTGTGTATGTTTTTATTCACTCAAAATACAATCCTTCCTTTCAATTTGATTTCTAAGAAAAGTGCAAGCTCTCAAATGTACCAAAAATATCGCATGCTGAATTAATTTGAAGTCTTCGTAGTCTGGAATTCATTTTTTCCTGAAATGTCAGTACACACAAGAGCAAATACAATTCTTCTAAAAAAATGTTAGGAGATAACTACACATTTGAACAATAATGTTTGGAATCATCAAAACTTTATAAGTTGCAAAAATGTAAAGCATGAAAATAGCAACTATCTTAACAAACTGGAGAGCTAGTTTACATCCTGATAACTCTATTGGGGGTATGAAAATACTCTGGCTTAAGCAGCTTTTAAATTGGGGAATCATAATATTTTAAAAAATATTTTTATTAATATTTTAAATGCTAAAGAGATGGTTAATAATAGAAAGTGTATTTGTCAAAACTGTCCTTCTGAAGCCAATTTTGCTTCTCTTAGAGAAGAGTAATCTTCAGGTTCAAGAAGAGACCTTTTGGAAACAAAAGGTTGCTACTAAGTTTTTGGTGGAGGGTGATAATAATACTAATTATTTTCATGCTTTGGTTAATCATAAATGTGCTTCTAACTCTATTTTAATAATTGCTCGTGATTATGGTTATGTTACTGAGAATGGCGAGGAAATTACTATGTTGGCTGTTCAACACTTTAAAAATAAGCTTAATAATGAATTTTATCCTTGTAATTTGATTAATCCTAGCATTATTCCCTCTCTTAATTTTGAGGAGGATAATGTTATGCTTGCTAGCTCCCCTTCTTTTGAGGAAGTAAAAGGTATTGTTTTTGATATGAATGGTAACTCTGTGGCTAGTCCTGATGGTTTTACTACTATTTTTTTCAAAAAGCTTGGGATATCATTAAGGATGATCTTTTTGCTGCTGTTCTGGATTTCTTTATTGGTAACCATATGCCTAAGTTTTTTTCCTTTACTTCTATTGTTCTTCTCCCTAAGAAGATTAATGCCAATTATTGGGACGATTACAGACCTATTAGTCTTTGCACTTTTTTTTAATAAATTTCTTTATAAAATTTTTATGTCCCGGTTATCTAATGTTCTTCCTAAGATCATTTCTTAGTTTCAAATGGGCTTTGTTAAAGGTTGTTCTGTTTATGACAATATTTTGCTTGCTCAAGAATTTCATCATGATTTAGATATGAAGGTGAGGGGTGGTAATTCCATCCTCAAGCTATACATTTCCAAATCTTATGATAGTATTAGTTGGTAGTTCATTTATAAAATTCTACAATCTTTGGGGTTTAATTTAGAGTTTATTAATCTGATTAAAAAATATTTTGAGGGGTCCTATTTTTCTTTGCTTATTAATGGCAAGAGTTTTGGTTCTTTTAAGTCTTGACATGGCTAAAGGCAAGGTGACCATATGTCCCCTGTGATGTTTATTATTGCTGTTGATTATATTTCTAGGAGTATTGCTAACTGTTGGTGGAATTTTGAAAACATGTTTTGAAAATATTAGTTTTCTTTGGGGATTTTAAGATTAAGGTTAAGTTCCAATTCTAAGGTCGAATCAACTCGTTAGAAAGAGTATATCACCCCGAAGGATTAAAATAAACTTTCATAACGGTGTTCAGACTTAGAATTATGTAAACTCATCTTGAATACTATGATCGGGTTCTAAGAAGAACTTTATATGGCCCCAAGGGGACAAAGTATAGTTCAACTGAGTACCCAATTACAATATTCAAGAAACATGATCATCGCATTCACATCCAGAGCCTTATCGAAGAAGGGTGTATCTCCCCAAAGGGAAATGAGACCATTCAACGATAATCCTTCTAATGCAACCATGATGATCATTATTTAACTTTTCCCAAAGAAATCTAATGAAGTTTTAGAAATTGAGTTTTCTTTGAAATCAGGTGTGTGTGGGGTTCCAAATCTCCTACGAGCGCAAGCCCTCGTAGTTAATTACATCGTAGGGAGATAAAATCTCCTGCGAAAACTCTCGATTAAAATAATGGCAGAATTTTGTTTAGAGTTTCTAGGAGTGATATCAAAGTATGAATAGAATTATTGGAAAATCAAAAGGGAATGGATCAAAATTGAGCAGTTATTAACACAGTTAAAGAATGAGAGGTAGGAGACACTTTGAGATTCCAGAACTATCCGGAAGTGTCCCAACTTAATCTAAGTGTTGGGCTTTATGTTTTGGACTGAAATGATATTTAATTAGAGTTGAGCATTTTATTAGAAATTTGGGATTAGATTCCCGAAGTTTGGGGTCTTATAATCAAAGATCTGCCCCGGATCCTAAATCTATTTTGGACACTGGACCACAGTCGTCCGATCCTAACTAATGCAGTGCAAAACCTAGGCTCTAGAATAAGCTCTAAGGTCTTGGACCTAGAAGGATCCTAAGGTCTAGAGTGGATCCTAGGGTCTATGATTAAATCTGGATTCTAGATGGGTTTTAGTGACCTCATACAAAAATGAGGTCAACACTAACATGTTTGAAACTCAACCCAACATTTATTTCAGAACCAAGGGGGGTTTCCCTATTTGTGTGATGTGGAGCCCCATATTTCTTGGGATCTTGTATGAGGTAATGTTATTTTCATGTAGGATCAATGATTGAATTCTGTTTCTATTGATTCTCTTATTCATTCTGCTTCTAAAGCAAATGTTGAGATGACTTTATTGCTGATACCTATTGGGATTATGATAAGCTTGCTGAGGTGGTTCCTGATTGCATTATTCAGAAAATTCTCACTATTCCTAGTAACATTGATTCTAAAGATGTTCTCTTATGTAAGTCAGCTAGTGATGGTTTATTCAGATTAAAAGATGTGTGGCATGATTTTAGAATTAAAAAGAGGTTAATTTCATTTATTCTAGGATTTGGCATAAAAGTATCCCCTCCATGGTGTCTACCTATGTTTGGAGAATTTTAAATAGATTTATTCCTACAGATGAAAAATTGACTAAAAGAGGTTTTGTCATTCCTTCTAAATGCCAATGTTGTCTCCATGTTGGAAGCATGCATCATGTGTTTGTGTCAGAGCCTATTACGGTCAAAACCTGGTGCTACTTTGATGATATCTTTAAGTTAAATAATTTTAAGGGGAACATGTCCATTTATGAGCTTCTTCATGCTTGGTTTGTGAACTATAAAGGCCATATTCAGAATGTCACTTCTTCCCTTATTCTCTTATATCTTTGGTTGGAAAGAAACAAATCTGTGTTTAATTAGTTTAAAATGGATTCTTCTAGGGTTATTCATAATGTGAAAGATAAATTGTTTAGCCTAGCTTTGGTTAATTTAATTTCGATGAATGGTTTTAAGCATTGTTGTCATGTTATTGTTGACCTTGGCCACAAGCTACAACTGTCTTTCGATTCTTCCACCCCTCGTCAGGTTGTGTGGTTAAAACCAAGGGTATGTTTTTTACAACTTAATGTTAGTGCTGAGGTGGATAACAATATTATGGGATGCGGTGGCATCATTAGAGATGGTGATGGTAACGTTATTCTCGGTTTTGCTGGGCCTTCTAAAGGTAATTTTTGTTTCTCTATATTGCATTCTTTTCTCCATGGGTTAAATAGTTGTCATTCCCTTGGTATTACAAATATTAGCATTGAGGTTGAGTGTCTTCTGAATATTCAATGTTTGTTCAATGGTCTCGATGTTCCTAGTGATCCTGAAGCTTTTTACATTGCCTGTGCTATCAAGTATTTAATGGTTCTTATTCATGTTGATTATTCTCATGTGCTTAGAGGCCTTTTTAGACTTGACAAAATTTCTCTTCCTTATGTTAGGACTTAAATATAGTTCTTGTTGTTATAGGGTTCTATTTCTTTGATGCTACTCTGTTGTGTTAGTTCGGCTTGGTCATTTAGTCTATTCTTATTTTGCTTTGCTGATTGTCTAGTTTGTGGTCTGGAGGTTTTAGAGGATTTATTTCGTTGTGGGTTTTGTCTTAGTGATTTTGGGGGGCGCAATGACTGCAAGTTTTTCCTATTTTTTGCCCTCCTTCCCTTGACGTTGGCGTGGCTTTGGCTGGGTGGTTTTGAGATTATTGAGCTATCTATTTTTTGGAAGTGGATGTTTCCAGGGTTGTGGATGGCCCTGAGGATTTACTTTGGTTCATTGCTGGGAGTTATACTGGTGCTAATTACAATTTTATTTTTTTTAATGCCCCCAGGCATACTGTTACCTATGGAAGATCTAGGTTATATAATTTTGGTTGTTGGGTTTTTTAGTTTTACTCCCTTAACTACTTCTATGAGATAGGGTAGGGTTTTGTTATCTTCTCGATTGTGGTTTCCAATTCCTGCTATTTTGTTGGGTTGAAGAGGTGTGGTTGGATGAAGCGGTTGAATATTCATCTAAATGATGGTTGCTTGTTCCCTATCATCGATGGTATTAATCTCCCTAATTGGATTGTTTTGAGTTGTTTTGGTTTATATTTTGGTTTCTTTTGGTATTTATTGGATACTATGTTTATTCATTCTGATTCTAGATGGTATCTTCTTCATGTTCTATTGATTGTTATCTATGGTATTGCTGGTGGGTATTTTGGGGATTGAGCTCTTTGGATTTGTTCTGGGGAGATTCACAGTTTTTCTGTTATGATGGGTGGTGGTTGTTTCTTTAGTTGGTGGATGTTGGTGTATTCTGGAATTTTGAGAGGTTGGATTTGGACTGGCTTTAATGTTTGTCTCTTTTTTGTTTTTGCTACACTAACTATTTTTTGATTTCTTGTAAGAAGACCTTATACCTTTCCATGGGTGGTATTTCTTTTCTTCTTGGTATTTGTCCCTTTTTGTGTTCTTTTTTTGTGTTCTTCCTACCTCTGTTTTGCATGATCCTCTTTGTACTGTGTACTACTTCATTCAGTTTTGGATCAAGGAGCTTATGCTGAAAGCTGATGTGGATTGTCTCCCCATTTTTTGGGTGTTCAGCCTTGAGCACCGTAGAATGTATCACAATTTTCTTATACTTTGGCCTAGTAGGGACCTTGAGCTTTTAGGATTTTTTGATTTTTGGCTTGTAGCTCTTCTGAGTGGTAGTAAAGCTCAAGGTCTCTTTAAGGACCTTGTAATTTTCTTTTTATATGAACGCGTAGGCCCCTTTGAGGGTTTCCCCTAAAAAAAAGGTGAAGAGCCTCTTATCCTCTCATAAGGATTGGTAATAGTAATAAAATCACCACCAACAAGCCAAGACAAATTGCAAATACTATGAAAATTAATGATTTGATCCTAAAGCAATTTCCTAATGTAACTAGTAGAAGCAGCATACACAAACGAAAAACAACAATGAAAATAAAAAACCTCCACATTACAATGGATCACTTGATTAAAGTCACCAATAACATCAATTTTAATAGGATCCTTCCAAATAACCCAGATCTTTTTAACCACATTCAAAATAGTATAATTAAAACCCAAAAATCGAGTGGTGATAATCAATTTAGTATGATAAATAAGAGGTTCAAGCAAAATAAAAGTAGTAACATATTGAACACGACATATTGCTAGCCATTCAAAAAGTAGTATAATATTAAGTTAAGTGTTGGAAACATGAATATAGTCTGGTGGATGGGTGGATTTACTATTAAAGATAAGATTCAAAATGAGCATATACGTGAAAACATTGGAGTAGCTCTAGTAGAAGATAAGATTTGAGATAGTCACCTTAGATGGTTTGGTCACATAAAATGACAACCTTCAGATGACCAGGTTCAAAAAGTAGATGTATTATATTTGATATATAATAAGAAAGGTAGAGGTAGGCCTAGAAAGTCTTGGTTAGAAAATTTTAGAAATGATCATTCCTTATTAGATTTAGATGAGAATTTGACCCTTAATAATACACAATGTAAAAAGAGATTCAAGTTGCTGATCCCACGTAGTGTGATTAAGGCTTATTATTATTATTATTATTATTATTATTATTATTATTATTATTATTATTATTATTATTATTATTATTGTTGTTGTTGTTATTTGAGTTAATGCTCACATTTCATGCTAATGCTACTTTACCTTAGGATGTAGTTAACTAGATTATTATCAAGTTTCTATTTTATCACTACTAGATCCCCTACTGGAACATGGTGATGTGCTCCAAACTTTTTAGTGAACATGTATTATAGTTTTGCAAAAGTCTGCACTTACCCATTAGTTATCTTAGCATACCATTCAAGTACAACAGCTAATAAGCTTCTTATAAATTATCTAAATAATAGACCTTCACTACCTCTTGCATTACAACAACTAGCCTTGAAATATGTTAGATGTTTCTTTAGACTTCGTGCTCCATCAAATTATTTACAAGATGGTGTAATAAATCCTTTTGGATAATGAACCAAGTCATGTTTTTTTCCAGATATGGTCTACCCTACACAATAGATGAGGTACATTAGGTTGTGTTTAAGCCTCATTGATTTAACCTAATCTTAAAACCTCCATTTTATTTTCTTTTATCGCTTATTTAGGTTTGATACATTTTTGGACATACACAACTAGAATGGAATCTATACGAGCTTTAGCTCAAGTAACCTCTTTACTTTTGAGGGCCGCTAAAATAACCATTAGCTCTTCCATTTTCTTCAGCATCTAAACTATTTGTTCATATTTCTGACTTATCTTATTTAAAATACTAGTAGAAACATTAGTATTTAGTCTTCATATTCTTCATTTTGAGCTGCCACTAGATTCATTTTCTTTTTATTTTATTTTTTTAGGTTGATAAACATGTATCTATCATGAATACAATTTCATCCTTTTTGTCATTTTGTGGGTTTAGTTCTACATTATCTACAACTTCATTTTCTTCTATTTTGTTGGATATTATTTCTTAAGTGGTCCATCATCTCTTCAATGGATTTCCTTGCAACATTTGGATGATCAACAGTAGTGCTTTCTCAAGCAAGTGATAGTTCATTAATAGATTTACCTTTGCTTATTCTCAATTTTGATGGATGATTATTGTGGTAGACTAAAGCAGTTGATTTGGAATCCATTTTAGAGTGCCAAAGTTTCTTACCATCAAATAAAAGAACTAGTTGACTTGTCAATTTCAACCACCTTCTATCAAGATGAGGATAAAATCTCAACCTTTTAACTGATGTTGATCAACTCTTGATTGATACTAACTGATGTAGATTGAATTGAAGATGGAGGAGAGATGGGATTATACCCTCGATGTGCTAATGCTCCATATCCCTAAGATTTGATTGGAGTAAACTAACCATGATTACTTGAATGTTCCACATAGTTATTAACTTGTGGGAATCTTTTTGATCCTTGTGAACATATTATACTAGTTGCTGGTCAACCTCGACTATAATTATTCTCAACTCATTTCCAACTCTTTGGAGTAAAGGGGGAAGAATCTTGGCATTCGGACTTCACCTATAGGTCTAAAGATCACACATCTTCTTTATACAGATGATGTGTTGATATTGTCTCATGTTTCTATTACTTTAGCCAATGCACTGAAGACTATAATGAAGGATTTTTGTAAGTGGACAAGGCAAAGAGTCAATGTCAGCAAATCACAGATTTTATTTGGCAAGGTGGTTAGTTATTCTATGAAGAAGAAAATTGTTAGAGATCTCGGCTTCAAGGAGGTTAAGGAGATGAAGTATTTGGGAGTGAAGATTTCACTTGGAAGAATTAAGATGGCAGATTTTCAAGAACTTATGAGTATGGTAATGGACAAACTCAACTCTTGGGGTAAGAAATCATTATCAATGGGAGGTAAACATACTCTCATTGAGACTTCTTTACTTTCTATGCCAAATTTCCTTATTACTCACTCTTTGGTTCCCAAAAGAGTATTGCATGAGTTAGAAAGACTTTGTGGAAATTTTTTATGGCCTAAGAATGATGGGTCCAAAGGTATGCATTATATTTCTTGGGGTGAGTTATGAAAGCTGAGAAGTATGGGTGGGTTGGGCTTGCACTCTCCTTTATTAAGAATTGGTTCTTTGAGATCTAGATTGGCTTGGAATTTTATTCATAAGCTGGACTCTTTTTTACATTGAGTTTTGAAAGCTAAATATGGTGATGATGTTATGAATGATGATCAGAAGAAAATCACTTCTAGTGCATGGAAGATTATGTTGGATGGGGGAAAGAATTTGAAAACTGCTATCAGATAGAAGGTGGGCAAGGGTGACAAAATCAATGTCTTGAATGATGTCTGGTTGCTGGATAGAAGCATCAATCGATGGACAACATATGTGGACTGTGAATTGCTGGATGGTTTTTATGTTCAACATCTTTTGGTAAACAATGGTGAATGGAATCTCAATTTACTATAAAGGGCCTTTCATCCAGAGCTTATTTTTTTGATTAGACAAATTCAAATTGAATATGTGGAGGAGGATAGTATGGAGCTGCTAAAATGGTGTTCGGGTAAGATAGTCTCTGTAGTGGTATATGAACAGTTGTTGTTCAGTAGATATACCTTTGAAAATGTTGGTTTTTACAGATGGTTGCAGAAGCTTAAACTCAGCAAGAAGGTTGAAATCTTTTGGAGGAGGTTAGGTAAAGCTGCGATTCCTACTAATCTATTTCTTAAGAACCATAGGATCACTGAGATCGATGTTTGTGCTAGAGGCTGCCAAGTGGTTGAATCATATGAACATATAATGGTTCATTATAAATATATGTTGGAAGTCATCATGAAGATGCGTGAATGGGGTTTTATGATTCCTGTTTTCAGTTCTTTGGATTGCTGCTTACATGAGCTAAAAGGCTATCAAATTGTAACTCTGGTGTTGCCAAGATCTATTGTTCATTGGTATATTTATCCTGGTAGAACCGAAATTATATGATGCATGGTAAGGATGCATTGCCTTGTTCTTTGGTTGCTTCTAATGCATTGTTCTTAGCTATTTCCAAATCTAGTCCATATCTTACTAGCTGAGATACTAATCTCCTTAGGGAGTCTCCAAATACTTGGTTCCCTCCACAGAAATATTGGATTAGGATTAACTTAGATGCCTCTTTGCTTAGCTCCAATCTTGGTGGTATTGGTGGTGTTTTTCGGGATCATAAAGCCCGTTTGATCGGTGCATTTGGGAAGAATAAGATTGATTTGGATGTGGCCCAGCTCGAAATGGAAGTAGTTATTACGGTGAAGGAGTTCCTTAAGAGTTGGATGTTGGAATGCAAGGGGTTGATCATTGAGAGTGATAATGTCAATATTATCCATTTCATTCAAGACTCATTGAAGAAGAATAAATGGCCTTTGGATAAGTGGCTGGCAAAGGATTTTTTTTTTTTTAATGATTTCAATAAAGTTGTTTTTCATCATGCCTATAGATATTGTAATAAAGTAGCTAATTATTGTGCTACTCTGGCATTGGAAAGTAGTTTTTCTTTTGATAGTTTTTCTTTAGAAGGTATCCCTTCCTTCTTGATGGACTTAATCAAGGAGGAATGTGATCCTTTTATTACTTGTATCTAGTTCTTTGATGCTTCTCTTTTAATGCAATGATGTAATTATTCAAAAAAAAAAAAAAAAACTAACGATAATATTTTCAAATTGATTTTTAGAAATAAATTGTTGATAAGAAAACTGTTATTTCTTGACGTGTGCCTACTAATATTTAAGGACCACAAGATCAAAATGCAAGTTGAACCTGCTCAAGATGGATAGATTAGGACTAAGTTCAGTTTAAATAATGTAGAAATGAATCTTTTACCTTTTGTTGAGGTCCATTAAAATATTGTGGGTCTTGATGCTAAGTGTACCTTACACACACACACAATCACATTGGGAAATTTTTTGACTGTTTTAGAGTTTTCTATTTTGCTCACATCGTCCAGGATGATCTAAAAATTGGCCTCGGTGATAGTTAAAAATAGAAATCCTAATTGGGCTTTTGGTTTAAGGCAGCCAATTTAGTGCATCATCTTGATATATTTTATTGTTGCAATTCAGGTCTATGAATATGTTTTTGATTTGATATGCAACACTCTTACTTGAATTTGGAAACTGTCTTCTACTACTGACTTTTGGAAATCAAAAGATGGATGGAAAAATGGAGCCATGCTCAAGATGGGGGTAGATTATAGTGTTGAGTTAGTCTGTAATTTTATTTTTCCCCTCTTGAGTCAATTGTTTTGATGTGACTATAAAAGTAACCCTACACACACATGAAAATGTGACTTGAGAGACTTAGAATTTCTGTTTTTACTCACATCGGCCAGGACGATATTTGTATCGGCCTGGACGATCTAGTTTAAAACAGAGATTCTATTCAGGATTCTTAATTAAGGCAGCCGTCATTAACAGATCGTCCTAGACGGTACGTGTATCGGTCAGGACGATAAGCTCAAAACATAAAGAAATTGCTGCCATAAATAGTTAAGGTATTCTATAATTTTTGGTAATCGTCCAGGACGATCTTGGATCGGCCTGGGCGATATTCACAATTATGCCTTAATTAATCAGACAAATCAAGGAAGTAATTAAGGATGATTGATATGATCACATCATCATGGACGATCGAAGGATTAGCCAGGATGATCTATTCAAAAACCCTTAGTTACTTCTGGACGATTAATATCGGCTAGCACAAATTTAGGGCGATGCTCTAGACGATTTTCCTCTGATTTGAACTGATCGGCCTGGATGATCGTGATATTGCCTGGGACAATCATGCCAATTTTTAATCGTCCAGTTTGCAATCAGGGCGATGCCCTGGCCGACCTCATGGGATTTGTACTGATCGGCCAAGACGATGTCAAGATCATTCTGGACGATATAGTCGGCAACTTGTTTTTAATGAGCTCCTTTGAAGATCTTCTATTTAAGAGCTCTTGTTCAACATTTTTGAACATATTTTGCTGCTTCCTTGACTTGAGAAGACCTTGAGGAGAGAGAGAGAGAGAGAGAGAGAGAGAGAGAGAGAGAGAGAGAGAGAGATGATCTTGTGAGGGGGAGCTTGTGAGGGGATTCACAAGGGTTACTTCAAGGATCGCTCTGGTTCTCCTTCATCTAGAGTTTCTTGTCTGTGAAAGGGTCGGTAGAGGTAAGGATTCAGCAACTGATAGTGGTTTTTTTCTAGCTTCGGGAGGAAGCAAAAGAAGATAGGTTCTCTGCCTTGCCTAGGTTGCAAAAAGAGGTTCTTTGTAAAGGCTTCTCCGCCTAGCTGTGGGGGCTAAAGGAGAGTCACGATTGTAGTGCAATACTCGGAGGGCGCCTCCGGGGAGTGGACTTAGGTTGAATTGATCGAACCACTATAAATTTCTATGTTCTAGTTTCTTGCTTCCTCACTTTAATTTCCGCACTTATTTTTCTTGTGGTGTGATTTTGGTTTATAGGATTTTACTTCTTTGTGAAAAGAATTTTTAAAATACCAATTCTTGGTTAGCTTGGGCTAGTTCTATAGGGCTTAACATCCCTAACAAACTTTCAAGTGGTATCAGAGCTTCTTTCATTAAATAAGTTTTTAAAAGATTTTGAATCTGATCCATGGCTAACTTTGGGAATCGAAATACTATTGAAGGTTATTCAATTACACGACCTCCATTATTTGACAACTTAACTTTTGATTTTTGGAAAACCCACATGTCAACATTTTTACAATCTACTGATTATCGCATGTGGATGCTTATTAAAGAAGGTCATTCTCCACCTTCTCGTGAAATTAATGGTGTTAAAATAGAAGTTGCTTTTACTGAATGGACTTTTGATGAAAGAGATTTAGCTCAATTGAATGCAAAATGTTTCAACTTTTTTTTTGTGCTCTAAAGTCTGAGGATTACATGTGTGTCTCCACTTGCAAAACTGGTAAAGAAATTTGGGATAAATTATGTATCACTTATGAAGGAACCAATGAAATAAAATAATCTTGTTTGAATATTCTCTTGCATGACAACGAACTTTTTTGTATGAAACATTCTGAATCTATTTCTGACATATATACAAGGTTTACTCAGATTGTTACTTCCTTACATGCCTTAGGAAGAGAGCCTTCAAACTTTGAAAAAGTAAACAAGATTTTACGATTCATTCCTTCCTCTTTTGATGCAAAAATTACTTCTATAACAGAATCTAAGGATTTGAACACGTATTCGATTGATAACTTACTTGGCTCACTCATTGCTTACGAGAAAGAAATGAATCAAAGAAATCTTGATGCAGGTGAGAAGAAGAAGGAGAAAATGGTGGCACTAAAGGCACACAAATCTGACTCCGATTCTTCCGGGTCTGAGAGCGATGAAGTTGCCTTCATCTCAAGGCAATTCAAAAGCTTTCTAAGGAAGAAGAAAAAGCATCATTGGAGAAAAGGTAAGGATCATAAATATTCTAAAGGATATTCTGATGTCGTTTGTTATGAATGAAGGAAACCATGACACGTGAGAACTGATTTCCCTACACTTAAAGATCACTCAAGCAAAGGAAAGGGTGAGGAGAAACCTAAGCTAAGGAAGCACAAAATGAGAGTACAAAAAGCATTTTGGACAGATTCTGCATCGTACTCATCGGAGACGGAACTATTGAGTCTAGTGAATAGGTTGTTAAACCTAAGTTAATGTCCCAAGGCTACCAAGAGGGGGGGGGGGTGAATTGGTAGTTAAAATTTTTTCCCCCTTTTGATAAATTTAACCGAATTAAACTTTAATGAATTTTTTATAAAAAGTTTTTAACCACAAATTTTTAAAACACAAAATTAAAAGAAGAAAATAAAAAGCAGTAAAATAAAAAGACACACGATTTATAGTGGTTTGGTCTAAACCATACCTACATCCACTCCACAGAGGCACCCTCTGAGTATTGCACTAATACCAATAGTGTTTCTCCTTTTGCACCCACAGCAAGATGGAGAAGCCTTTACAAACACTCTTCACCACTACCCAGTGTGGCAGAGAACCATTGTCTTTTTACACTTTCCCTTGTGTTGGCAGAGAACCATCATCCTTTTACACTCTCCTAGTGTGGGCAGAGAACCCTTAGTCTTTTCACATTCTCCTAGTGTGGGAAGAGAACCCTTCGTCCTTTCACACTCACATAGTATGGGCAGAGAACCCTTCATCTTTTCACACTCTTCTAGTGTCGGTAGAGAACCGTCTTCCTTTGACACTTTCCCTTGTGTTGATAGAGAACCGTCGTCCTTTGCACTCTCCTAGTGTGGGCAGAGAACCCTTAGTCTTTTCACACTCTCCTAGTGTGGGTAGAGAACCTTCATCCTTTCACACTCTCCTAGTGAGGGCAGAGAACCCTTCGTCTTTTCATACTCTCCTAGTGTCGGCAGAGAACCGGATCTCCTTGATAGATCTCTTCCCAAGAAATCTAGAAGGAAGAAAGAAAAATAGTGAAGTAATCTCAAATCACAAGTATGAAATCTTACCTTTGAACACAATGCAAAGCCTTCAAGCTCCAGTGGTAGAAATCCTTCTTTGACTTCTCTCTCTCACTCTCTCCTTTACTCTTCTTCCAATAGGCACGAAGATCTATGAGCAAAAAGATATTGGGTGGCAGTATAATTTGAAGCATATATACAAAAGACAAGAAAAATTGCCCAAAAACTGCAAGTTTTCAATTTTGTACGCAGTGGATCGTCTCGTACGATCGTGGATCGTCCTGGACGATTTTACTTAAAGTGTCAGAAATGAACCTAATGTATATTGGTACGAACTATGTTCGTACATGCTCATCGTCCCGTATAAACTATGTTCATCCGGTACGAAACGATTATTACATAGGTCGGTTCCCAAAATTCTACAGGATGTAACCAAATGACGTAAGTCGGTTCAGTTCGTCCTTGGACGAATAGGTTTCGTCCTGGGATGATTTTATACAGAGCATTTCGTCCAGGGAAAAAAATTAATTTTGTCCTGTACGATCACATACAAAGAGTTTCGTCTAGGGATGAAAAATAATTTTGTCCTGTACGATCTCATATAGAGATCTTCGTCCCGGTACGAACCATAATTTTCGTCTGGATGAACAGTGCAAGGTGAGAATCCAGAGACGTTCGTCCCGGGATGAATATTAAATTTGTCCTAGATGATTAGGACTTAGAAAGTTTTCTACTTTCCTGTTCGTCCCGTACGATCCGTTTACAAAAAGTGTTCCCCAAGAGTGTGTGTTGTAATTTTTCACTCAATTACAATCGCTCCCTCTCATTTCAAAAACTTATAATTTACAAATGAACAATTTGAAGTCTTCATTGCTTGGAGTTGATTTTTCTGAAATGTTAGTTCACACTAGAGCAAAAAACAAATCTTTCAAAAAAGTGTTAGGAGATATATAAAACAATAATATTTGAAATCATCAAAACAATACAAGTTGCAAGAATGTGAAACATGCAAATAGCAACTCTCTCGACAATCTCCCCCTTTTTGATGATGGCAAAACAATTATTGTTTGTAGGATTTCAAGTTCTAAGAATCTCTTAAACTCACCCAAAATTGATGAACTCATGAAAATAAGGAGGCATTTGAATAACTTAAAATTTTTTTTTTTAATTTTTTATACAACACAAAAAATAAAACAAAGAAAACAATCAAATACTACGAAAACACACATACGAAAATTAAACACTACGAAAACATACGCAACACGAAAACATACGCAACAAACAATTTATCCTCCTTTTTGACAACATCAAAAAGTGAAGAAGAAAAGAATGTTAGAAATGTAAGCAGTATGAAATTCATTTGATATTTTAATCTTGAAAGTGATTGAAATAAGGTATGCAAATAAAATCAAAATATTAGAAAAACATAAGATTTCACATAATTTAAGAAGTGATTTAACATAGAGAATAAAATAAATTTATCAAAGGCATGTGTCAATTTAGACATGAATATAAAGAAAATCATTGCACTAAGGATGAATAAAAAATTATATATTTCAAATTTCAATATAAGTTATAAATGAACATTAGATCAATTTGAATTAAGAGATTAAAAGGGTCTGGAAAGAAATAATTACCACATGTGGCGCTTTGCGCATCTTTTTCAATTTTTATGGCACATTTTTGTGCATCTTTTTCAATATTTTTTATTGCACATTTTTTGAGCATCTTTTACTTTGGGCTTATTTTGTGCCTCTTTTTATCATTACAATTTTTTTGCACATTTCTTTTGATTTTTGTACATTTGTATAATTTTCAAGAGTAATTGAATTCTTTCCAAAATAAATAACCTAAAATTTCAAAATTTTCTAAGCGCATAAATACTAATTGAAAAGAGAAATACAAAATAAGAAAATATTTAAATTGTAATAATAATATTAAAGATAATATTGTCTAAATAAGAGACATGGAATTGAAAATTCTAATTATATCAAGTTATAAGCATCTCTTAAATTTAGAAAAATTATATTTTCTAATGAAATTAATTTTAATTTAGAAATTAAATAAAGCACTATTAAGATAAAAATAAAAAAGGATTGTCATAAAGTCAAACACACATTTCTAAAATATTAATCAACAAAACATTGAAAACATATATTGATATCGGATAAGGTTATTATATTTTGAAGTTTAAGATATTAATAGTAACACAACTAAGATAAGAACAAAACAACAAACTAAAGAAAATCACTAACACATAAACAACAATAAAACACAGAACAAACACTAAACAAACACTGAACAAACACTAAACAAATCATTCTGATGGACCCTGATCTAGAGGAGGAGGTGGTGCTGCACCAAAGAAGTTGAAGTAACTACTGATCATGAACATGTTGGAATTAATGGAATTTATTTATTCATGCATAAATCCCATATCCTGATTGTGCTGAAAATCTTGCTGCTGCAAGTGAGTTTTAATTTGATCAAACCTTTGATCAAAATGAGCCTCTAAATTTTCAAATCTTTGAACCAAATCCTGATAATTTGGTTCAGCAGCATGTGAAGGTCCAGCTTCTTCTTCTGTTTCACTCAGAACTACATGAGTTCGACTTGGCTCGTCCTTATTGAAGATAGCCCTAAAGGATGCGTCATTGTAGTAGAGAGGTTCTTCAAAATCTTGTTCAGGATGAATTAAATTATACTTCTTTTCCAAAATATGAGCAATCAAATGTCCTAAGGCTATGTTCTTCTTTCTTTTATGATCAACATGACCAATTTCAGAGAGACCATAAATATAGTCAATTAGGAGTTGGGCTTCATCTATAGCTTGCCTAGTCATAATCAAGTAGGTAACAGTAGAAAGAAGATGAGTGATGTTGACTCTATCATCAGCTTTAGGTATAATGGAAGTTCTTAATACATGCTGGATGATACGGGCATTACGCACTAAGGTTGAAACTTTAGGCAAATGATCCTTAATTCTCCTATCTCTAATCACACGATTAACTTCAGTCCAATCAAAACTTGAGTTGGTTAAAGTGTGTGCTCTTAAGCCTTAAGTCCTTAAGTTTAGAAAAATACCAAAGTCATCCTTGGTGATTTCAACTTTCTTTTTGAAAATAAAAGAAATGATGACAGAATGGTCGGAGTTGAATGACATGTTTGCCAAGAAATAGTGAAAGGTTTCTCTATTGTAGAAGTGAACTAAAGTGAGGATCAAACCAAATTGAGTGGAGGTAAATAAGTGCATTACCTTAAAAGTCAATTGATCCTATAAGAGAACTCTAGATTGGCTGATTTTTGCATACACAAACCTAGCAAATGATTCTTCACTGGCTCTAGAAAGGAAGTTTTTGGATGTATTTCTTGGAGGACCCTTAGCCAAGGTCTTTTGGCACTTGGTAGAACTTGCCATTGAGAGATTTGAAGAGTGGAAATATTTGAAAGAGATGTGTGAAAGTGACTATTCAGTAAAAACTGCCATTAATTTAAAGAAGAACGATTGTTCATACCAGACAAAATTTTCGATCGTCCCGTACTAATTTGACTTATCCCGTAGGAAAATATTTCGTATGGATGGACAAATGAGTTTAAAAATAACGACTTTTCCTAAACACAATTTTTGAAGCGTCTTTTCGTACAGGCTTTTGACCAAGACGATCGTACAGACGAACACGTGTTTGTACGGACGATCAAAAATTTAACTCGTTTTAATGGCAGTTGAAAATCGTCCCCCACCATGACTCTACATATGTTCGTCTGGATGAACCAAAGGTTCGTACGGACAAAGTTCATAATAAAAACTATCTTATCCATTCAACTATTGCATTCAATCGTCCCGTCGTTTGAAAAATAATTCGTCCTGGACGATCGTGACGATCGTACAGACGAACTACAATAAAAACTACTCTTAAGACTGTTCGAAATCACGCAGTTTGTCATTTTACACACATCGTCCCGTACGAAAAAATTTCATCCCGGACGATGATGACCACAAATTTTTATTTTCACACACAAAACAAAAACGAATAAAAATATACAAGTCACACTTAAATACACACAAAAAAAAAACAACAAAACAAAAATACAATGAACACAAAAAACAAAAATAAAATATCAATTTTGTAGAAAAACATTTTTATCTAAGCAATTAAATCAATAACTCCTAGCCTAGTTCTTAATGTACTGAAAGTATCAAAGGCTAAAGGTTTTGTAAAAATTTCTGCAAATTAATTTTTTGTTGAAACGTGGATAAGTTCAATTTCTCCCTTGGATATATGATCCCTTATGAAATAATGCCTTATGTCAATGTGTTTGGTTCTTGAATGTTGAATATGATTTTTTGAAATGTAAATAGCACTAATATTATCACAATAAATTGGTATAGTGCCTATATTTAATCCTAAATCAATCAACTGTTGTTTAACCAAAGTACTTGTGCCACACAACTTCCTAGGGCAATATATTCTGCTTCTGCAGTAGATAGGGCCACTGAATTTTGTTTTCTACTAGACCATGAAACTAATGAATTTCTAATGAACTGACATGTTCTAGAAGTACTTTTCTTATCCACTCTACAGCCTGCAAAATCAGAGTCTGAATAACAAATAATTTCAAATGAAGAGCTAAACTTT